>NW_024431113.1:0-8917 GCF_017639785.1 Mesocricetus auratus
CTCTAAATGAGAACCTTTCCTAACTCTGCTCCCCCTCCTTGGTTTTCTGAGCCTTTAGACAAGGCATTTGTTGGTGGGATTTTATTTTTTGTTCCTTTGAGACAGTGTCAGTATGTAGTTCTGGCTGCCCTGGAACTTATATGTAGACCGTACTGGGCTCAAGCTTACCAGGATCCATCCACCTCTGCTTCCTGAGTATTGGGATCAAAGGTGTGTGCTACCATGCCTGGCTCATTAGTTTCATTTTAAATGAATGCAAACATTCTGGAAAAGAAAATGGTAATGCATCGTAAGACATATATACATACAATTGTTTGTTTATTTTTGTTTTGTGTTTTGCTTTTTGAGACAGGGTTTCTCTATAGCTTTGGAGCCTGTCCTGGAACTCACAAAGATCTGCTTGCCTCTGTATCTCCAGTGCTGGGACTAAAGGTGTGTGCCATCACTACTCAACTTAGATACATGTTTAACTTTGGACCTAGTATGAGGAAATAAGATACATACATACATACATACATACATACATACATACATACATACACACATACATACATACATACATACACACATACACACATACATACATACACACACACACATACATACATACATACACACATACACACATACATACATACACATACATACATACATACATACATACACACACATACATACATACATACATACATACATACATACATACATACACACATACATACATACATACATACATACATACATACATACATACATACACACATACATACACACATACACACATACACACATACATACATACATACATACATACACACACATACATACATACATACACACATACACACATACACACACATACACACATACACATACACATACATACATACATACATACACACACACATACATACATGCATACATACATACATACACACATACATACATACATACACACACACACATACATACATACATACATACACAGTGAATAGGCTCTAAGTCAGACCCCCCACTTCAGACCAGACAGAGCACAGAGCTGGCACTGTAAATTGAAGGAAGAGTAAATCTTGTCCCCCAAGATTAGTTTACTTCATTGCATTTAGTGCTGAGGATCAGACCCAGGGTTTTGCACATTCTTGGCAAGCAATTTAACACTGAGTTACATCTCCAACCCTCTTAGTTAAGTGTAGTTTATTTATACACACACACACACACACACACACACACACACACACACACAGAATTATATAACTTATAGAATACTGACAAGGGCAGATGCAGTTTTCCTCCAGGTGTTTCTGGTCTTGGTTTGGTTAGGTGGTCATAGTAGGGTGTGTCTGTGTCCCAGATACTTAGGCTGAGACAGGAAGGTTGAGCCCTGGAATTTGAGCCCCTCCTTCCCTTGACACTACAATATAGTAAGAATTTTTAACAAGGAAAAAAAAGATGGAAATTCATTAACACCATGACTATAGAACCTGGAGGTATGGAAGAGTGGCTATAATCTAAAATATTCACATCAATGGAATGTTTGTTTAGTTATAGTAGATCCAATTAGTGAAATTTTATTTAGTCATTAAAAACAGTTTGAATTTGTAAACAACAAAGTACATGTCATTTTCAAGGTTATGCCACTCACCATAGGATATCAGTGTGGCTGATTGAGTTTTTACAGGCAATTTAAGAATTAAGGTTTAGGCCGGGTAGGGGTAGCACATGCCTTTAATCAAAGTACTCAGAGGCAGAGGCAGAGGTAGGCAGATCTCTGTGAGTTCGAGACCAGCCTGATGTACAAGAGCTAGTTGGACACTAATAAAAAAACTGATATGAAAGATACCTGATTTTTCTTATTTATTTTTATTTCTTTAGTCTACTGACAAGGAACTGAGAGACATCATGGCATTGCTGGCAGCTCAGCAGACTGCTCTGGAAGTTATTGTCAACATGTGCTGCAGTGAAGGTTTGCTCCCAATGTACACTGGACATTCCCCCACCTGGCTCCCACTCCTCATACCAAGGGCAGCTTCCGTGAGAGTTTCTTTGATACCCCAGTAATGTCTTGTTTGCCCCTTTTTCCTCAGATCTCTCTGATGATGAATGGTAAGAGCTTTCTAGTAGTGATGAAAGTGAAGCCTTTATGGAAAACTCCTTCAATGAGTGCAGTGGGCAGCTGCTGTCCCATGAGATTCACACTGCTCTTACCAACTGCCTCATCCCAAAGAAGGTAATCTAGTTTTACCCTGGCCTGCGGTTGGGGAGTCGGAATGGCTGGTGGGAGCTGTTTACTTGCAGAGCAGAAACTGGCAGCTTGGGTGTAAAGCAGAACTGACAGAACTAGAAATGCACTCGTGCTCTGACTCTGCTAATTTGTAAACTATGAGAAAAGTCCCATTTAAGATAATTTCCCTTCTATCTTTTCCTGTTTCCATTTCAAACCTGGGTTTTTGAGAAAACTGCTTCACCAAACAGTATTGCTGTTGACATATGATCTAGGAACCCTACTTGGAAACCTTTGATTAAAAAGTAAGAACTTTTCTATGTTCAGAAACAAAAACATCATTTTGTCATTATGTGAAGTGTTGTAATATTGACTAGAAAATGCTCCCAAGAGCAGCCAGGAGAAGTTTGTGCCCAGTGTGCTTGGATACCAGTGTGAGAATGAATCTTCACAGCAGTGTGGGTCATAGTTGTCCCAACTTGGAAACAGCCTCGATGTCTGTTCATGGTCATATGGAACCACTCACAACACAGCAGAATTTACTGTGTTGACCAGAATGAATAAGACATAAAATGTGTACTCTGTGGTTCCATTTCCACAAAGCACAAATCTAAGCACACTCAGGACACATACAAAGTGTCTCTCCTATGAAGAAGCAAGAAAGAAACCAGGCCTGGGGTGGGGGTCTGTAATCTCAACTGCCCAGGGCTGATCATAAGTTCAGGAAGCTTATTGAGACCCTGTCTTCAGATTTTTTAAAAGTCAAAAGTGGCCAAGTTCAGGGTAGAGTGCTTGTCTAGTATGAATGGTGCCTTGGGATCAGGCCCTGGGACAGCAAACTATAAATTCAAATGAAAAAATAAAAGCAAGGAGTTTGCTATTCAAGGCTGAATAGAGACTTATGACTCACAGTGAGTGCACTCATAGCCCTTGAGTTCTCAGGTACTTTGATTGGCAGATTAACAGGTCACATTATTCTTTGTGACCAGATCCCCTTGAACTTGTAGGTACTCTTAATCTGAAGTTTACACATGGAGGCTCGTAAGTCTAATCCCTGTATTCAAGAGGATCACAGAGTCAAAGCCAATGCAGACTTGACAGTGAGCTCCAGGATAGCCTGGGGTACAAGTAAAAGTCACTTGACCCATAGAATTCCAGTGTACTAGTTTACAGAAACAACGCTGTTCACTTTCTTTGCAGATTGAACACTATTCAGTGGAGAGCCCTTATGTGCCTCCAGAGTCTTGTGTCTCTCCTGGACATGTGTCTCTCCTCCATTTCGGAGGAGCCCCAGCTCTTCAGAAACTTGCACAGCACCTGACACAGCTTCTTTTTTCTCAGCCTGGTAAATATTTAGAAATTACTGTGAAAGACATAGTAATGAAAATATATTAGTAATAGTAATGAAAGACATTACAACTTAGACATAGCAGAACGTTGAAGGATAGTGACTTGAACTCTATAGATGGAGTATTATCTTATTTATCCTGCAGAAACCTTTTCCAGACTCATTCAGCCACGTATTATCATTGCCAATGACAATCAAGGGGTGACAGTAGGTTTGTGTGTGTGTGTGTGTGTGTGTGTGTGTGTGTGTGTGTGTGTGTGTGTTTAAAATTAATGTCAATCTGGGCAGTGATGACCTATGCCTTTAAACCAGCACTTGGGAGGCAGAGACAGGCAGATCTCAGTGAGTTCCAGTACAGCCAGGGATACACAGACCAAAAAAATCCTGTCTGGAAAACGAACAGAATAAAAAATTAATGTCAAGCCAATTAAAATAAGTCATATATATCAGGTTCTTATTAGGATATTTGAGTAGTACTTGTATTCTTTTTTAGGATTTTATACATGAATACTATATCTGTATTGTTTTTACCCCCCACTTCCTCCTGTCTTCCCCTTATCACCCTCTCTTGAATTCATGATCCCTTCTATAGTTATTCCTATTACAAACTCACCAAGAACATAGGCACACAACCCTCCCATTACAAACACACCAAGAACATAGGCACACAACCCTCCCATTACAAACACACCAAGAACATAGACACACAACCCTCCCATTACAAACACACCAAGAACATAGGCACACAACCCTCCCATTACAAACACACCAAGAACATAGGCACACAACCCTCCCATTACAAACACACCAAGAACATAGGCACACAACCTTCCCATTACAAACACACCAAGAACATAGGCACACAACCCTCCCATTACAAACTCACCAAGAACATAGACACACAACCCTCCCATTACAAACTCACCAAGAACATAGGCACACAACCTGCCTGCACCCCCCCCCAGTACTGGGATTAAAGGAGTGTACCACTCAGACCAGCTTCTTGAGGGCATCTTGCTGGCGCTGTCGTTGTGGTTTTCAGTCTTTACAGCTCTCTAGGGCTGTGGATAACATTTCCCCCTCCGCAGCTTGCATGGCACCCTCAGCACTGTGAGAGCCAGCCTTCAGGACAGAGGCTTCCTGGTAAGCACCAGGTTTATCTCTCCTAAGTTCGGTGAGTGCAGTATGTGGTGTCTTCAGCCATAAGGTCCACCTTGGTGTTCTGGCAGGCAACCAAGAGAATAGCAGTAGTCCATATTTTTTTGGAGATTTCCTGTGCCTCCCCCAATCCTATTCCTTTTTGGGGGGATGGGTTTGAGACAGGGTTTCTTCGTGATTTGGAGGCTGTCCTAGACCAGGCTGGCTTCGAACTCACAGATATCTGCCTGCCTCTGCCTCTCGAGTGCTGGGATTAAAGTTTTACACCACCAACGCCCAGCTCCCAATCCTACGCTTATAATTGAAATTTAATTGGGCAATACACATACAGTATGGAGGACAACAGCTAGGGAGAAGGTGAGGTGGGCAGCCTCCTTCCTTTCCATTCCACCCAGTTCTCAGAGGTGTCGTTAATACACTAGTTCCATTTAAGCAGCTGCTTCCAGAGAGATTGATTCTCTAGAGATGAGATAGACCTAGGGAGGGGGCAGTAGACATGAATGCTGTAATACCAGGAACAGTTCTATACCTGGCTTTTGTCTGACATGTCTTTATTTAAACACCTTGGCTTGTAAAGAACTGAGTCACTTTAGTTACATGTCTCTGTCTTTAATTTCTGTGACAGTGCCATATCTTCTGACAATTAAGCTTAAATGACAGAAGTACCATTTAAATAACTGCCCAAAATTGTTTTGTTTTTTGTTTGTTTGTTTTATTCGAGACAGAAATTCTCTGTGTAACATCTCTGGCTGTCCTGGAACTCAGTTTGCTGTCTAGACTGGCTGCAAACTCAGAGATCCATCTGCCTCTGCCTCTTGAGTTCTGGGATTAAAGGCATGTGTCACTGCACCCAGCTCAAATATTTTAGTTAATCAAAATAAAATGTGAATCATACAATGTGCAAACTTTTAAAGACCTTTTAAAGAATACTTTCGCATCAGTTTTGGAGTATCCGTTGGACACCAGGCTTTAAGAAATGTGGGGGAGCTCTAGTAAGCCCATTGTTTAGCACGTGTTTCTTGACCTCTGTCTATGTCACATACCACCTAAGTCCTAGGGATAATGAGGAAAGAATGGTGTAAGGTGCTGTGTTAAATGTAAGGGGCTCTCTGGAGAGAGAACCTTTGAACTGGGATCACAATGAAATGAAACAGATCACATGTCATGTAGGATTTTGTCCAAAGTGTGTCTGATCCTAAGGTTGACCTATTGTCTGTTGTCCTGTAATAATTACAGGAATTCCCTTCTTTGGTACATACAATATCTGAAAATGAAAAGCCAAATGATATAAGCTTTGGTAATAATTTGTGGGGAGCTGGTAAGATGACTCCACATATTAAAAATTTTTTCATATACAAACCTGAGAGCCTGAGTTAGATTCTTGGATCCCAGTGTGGAAAGATTTCTGAGTGTTGTGCTTTGACCTCCATGCATATATACACATATACAGCTGCACTTACACATGGTAATGATAAATAAAAATTTTACAATTATGGACCTGACATGGATTGCATCTTTTGTAATCCCAGCACTTGTAAGGCTGAGGCAGGAGAATTTAGAGTTGAGGCCATCCTGGACTATAGGGAGACCCTGTTATAAGAAAATTGTGGGAAGCTATCCATCTTCCTCAGGCAATGTAAGAGGTGGTTTTAGAAATGGAACAGTGTCCCAGGCACACAGAGCAATAAACCATGGCATCTACTGCTATTTAACAAGTCTGCCCCAAACTTTATGACTGAAGCAATAAGCTGCATGTGATTGGGTATATAGTTCAGTCTCTGTGTCTCAGGAACCTGAGACAGGAGGAGCCTGAGTCCTGAGTTCTAAAGCAGCCAGAGCACCACATGCTACCCTGTCTCATGCTTATTCTGAGTCTCTCTATGCCTAGAACACAGGCAGAATGGGGGAGTTGATTTGTCTCCATTCTACAATGTCTGTAGGCAGTAATTCTCCACAAGGGGCAATTGCTCCTCTTGTGGAGGACATTTGGTAATGTTTGAAGATATTTTCAATGGTTGCTAACTGTCCTGGTGGTTGCTCCTGATATGCAACAAGTGTGTGTGTGTGCATGTGTTTGTCAGTGTTTTCTCGCCACAGCATGGCATGGCGCTCCTGTGGAGGCCTGCTGTGGAGGCTAGAGCTCAGGCCCTCCAGCTTGAGTGGCCCTTCTTGGAGCCCCTGCTGGAGCAGGCCAGGCTCCTTGCACCTGGTGGTTGCTGCAGCCCTGCGGGTGCCCGGGAGGGGCGGGGACAGTGGCCACAGCCATTTGGACCCAAGTGTCGCCTGGTTCCAGCCAAAGCAGCTTGGACCGTGCAACAGTCTGTGGATGCAGATCTGGAGACAACCAAGGGCTGAGGAACCTCTACTTGAACCACCACTTGGCAGCAGCGGCTTGAGGGGTGGGAGCAGCACGGGCAGTGGCACAGCCAGAGGCGGGGGCAACAATGGACATGGCTCTGGATGGCATTTTCTGCTCCGGTGAGCGACCTCTGGGTGGCCTCACAGTACCCAAGGAGCAGCGGGACTTCCTGCCGCTGGAGATGACCAACAACCACCACCACCACCAGATGGCGGCCTGGGCACGGCGGACAGCGGTGGGCCCCTTGGCATCGCCATTCCTGTCCACGCCCTCGTCCCTGTGTTCCTTGGCCTTTCAACCCCCCCCCCCTCCGAGCAGCAGCAAGAACAAGACGCAGGACAACAAGGCCAGCACCTATGGACTCAACTACAGCCTGTTACAGCCCAGCGGAGGGCACGCGGCAGGGGGCAGCCTGGCGGATGGTGGCAGGGCCTGTACAGAGGGATCCAGTGGAAGCTGAGGAACTACAACCAGGGAGTCATGGGGTAAGTGCTGGCGCTGTGGCCTTTGCCAGGCACACATGCACAGCGGGGCACACGCCCACAGGGGGCTGAGGGTGGGGAGCCCTTGTGTGTCCTTCCCCAGAGCATAGGTGGCTTTTCATTTCTTCATCTCTTTCTTGGCCAGCCTCAGTTGTGCTTTCTTTGGAATTCCCTTCAGCTGTCCATGTCTGCCTTCCTTCTCTCCTTCTAGCTGTCCATTACCTCCCAATGCATTCTCATTGCCTTTCTGCCTTCTTCCATACCCGCTGATCCCCTTCCTGCCCTGCACACCTTGGTCCCCATCACCACACCCCAAGGTGAAACCCCCTACTGCTGGGATAGTATTACCTTCCTGAGAACGTTCTTGCCTTAGCGTTCTTGCCTTAGCGTCTTTAGATGCTTAGGAACAGGAGGTCCTCTTCTTGCCAAGAATAGAATCATCTAGAATGCTCCTTCCCTCCAACAACCCCAGACAAGAATCTTGTCAGCCTTGAAAGTCACTGTCTGCTCTTGACCCTTTGGCCTGTCTTTTATGTTTATTTAAAAAGAAAAAAAAATCTTGCGTTTGCTACACCTAGACTGTCCTGAAAGAAATCACTGAGCAGAAACCCACTTCCCCTTCAGCCTGGGAGCAGGCAGCTGTGTAATGTTTACTGAAAACAATTCAGTGCTTTAAAGTTCTTGACAGGGCTCAGATAAGGGCTTGCTCACTGAGATACCATGACTTTCACACCCCCTATGGCTAGATGCCTCTTCCTGTCCCCCCTGCGGTGTCTCCCCAATTCTGGGGCCGGAGATTAAACCACCAGCCAGGAGGGTGAGAAGTCTGGAAAGAATTGTATGTAGATGGATGGCAGAAGTCCTTAAAAAGGGATTTTTCTTGGAGAGACTTCTCCTGAGAGCTCTCTCCTAAGTGGACTGGGGTCTCCTCCTAAGCTGACTTGGGAAGCATAAAGTTTTCTTAAAGCAACCGACCGGTCTCTGTGTCATCTATCCCGACCACCTCGCTACATTCTCGGATGCAGGCCGCACAGCAGGTGCGACAATGGTTGGCAGCTTCTCACTGTGAAGTTGTCACTGTGGCAGACAGTGGTGCTAAGTGTGTGAATGTTGCCCCACTAGTGACTTTGTGTTTAACGTTCAGCTCTTACAATTTCCCCCTTTCATGGAAAAGTGCAGTGGTGTGGTTCAGGGCTGGTGCTGGGGAATGCCTCAAAGCTGCCCGCATTTTCTTCAGTCATTTTTGTCAGCTTCAAGGGTGCTCTCCATGGTCATCACCTTTTACTAAAGACTTGTGCTTCCATCCTGCTAACCTTTCTAAGCATAAACCTGGGGTTTGTTGTAGTTGC
>NW_024431114.1:0-34607 GCF_017639785.1 Mesocricetus auratus
TTTTTTTTTTTTTTTTTTTTTTTTATATTAATATTTTTTTATTTTCCATTTTAAATTTAGATAAGAAACAAGGTTGCTTCACAAGTCAGTACGAGGTCCCTCTCCCTTTCCCTCCCCTCCTCCTGTGCCCACCCCCCAACCCCCCCGTTATCCCCTCATTCCCCCAGGGAGGGTGAGGCCCTCCATGGGGGTGTCCATAGTCTGTCATTTCATATAGGGCAGGGCCTAGACCCTTCCCCAAGAGTTCAGGGTGAGAGTGCACCTCACATTGTTCTATGGGAGTCCAGAGACCGTGTGTATACTTGGGATGGGTACTGATCTGCTGTCCAAGGCTCAATAGATTACCTAGGCCTCCTCACTGACACCCAGATTCAGGGGGTCTTGATCAGTCCCATGCTGGATTCCCAGGCTGATGCCTGGGATTCAAGAGTTAACCTTTGTCTGGTCAGCTGTTTCTGGGGGTTCAACCAGCCCAGTCTTAATCCCTTTGATCATCAGTCCTCCCTCTCTGATACTGGCTTTCTTGAGTTCAGCTCAGTACTTAACCAGCCAGTAAATGAAGTTTCTGTTTCCCAGACTCTCTGGCCATAGGATTGTAGGCTGGCACTCCCCAGATCTATGTCTAAAATCCATATATGAGAGAGTACATGCCATGTTTCTCTTTTTGTGACTGGGTTACCTCACTCAGGATGGTTTCTTCTAGTGTCATCCATTTGCCTGCGAATCTCATGATTCCATTATTTTTTCTGCTGAATAGTACTCCATTGTGTAGATGTACCACATTTTCTCTATCCATTCTTCGGGTGAGGGACATCTAGGTTGCTTCCAAGTTCTGGCTATTACAAATAAAGCTGCTATGAACATAGTGGAACAGACATCTTTGTTATATGAATGGGCATCTTTTGGATATATGCCTAAGAGTGCAGTTGCTGGGTCTTGTGGTAGGTTTATTCCCATTTTTCTGAGGAATCTCCATACTGCTTTCCAAAGTGGCTGAACCAGTTGGCACTCCCACCAGCAATGGAGGAGTGTCCCCCTTTCACCACATCCTCTCCAGCATAAATTGTCATTGGTGTTTTTGATTTTAGCCATTCTGACAGGAGTGAGATGGTATCTCAGAGTTGCTTTGATTTGCATTTCCCGGATGGCTAAGGATGTTGAGCACTTTCTCAAGTGCCTCTCAGCCATTTTAGACTCCTCTATTGAAAACTCTCTATTTAGTTCTGCAGCCCACTTCTTAATTGGGTCCTTTGCTGTTTTGGAGACTTGCTTCTTGAGTTCTTTGTAAATTTTGGAGATCAACCCTCTGTCAGATGTGGGATTAGTGAATATTTTTCCCATTCTGTGGGCTGCCTTTTTGTCTTGCTGACTGTGTCCTTTGCCTTACAGAAGCTTCTCAGTTTCAGTAGGTCCCATTTATTAATTGTTGATCTCACTGTCTGTGCTACTGGTGTTATGTTCAGGAAGCTGTCTCCTGTACCAATTCTTTCAAGGGTACCACCCACTTTCTCTTCTAAGAGGTTCAGTGTGGCTGGATTTATGTTGAGGTCTTTGATCCATTTGGACTTAAGTTTTGTGCATGGCGATAAACATGGATCGATCCGCATTTTTCTACATGCCAGTCTCCAATTATGCCAGCACCATTTGTTGAAGATGCTTTCTTTATTCCATTGTATATTTTTAGCTTCTTTGTCGAAGATCAGATGTTCGTACGTGTGTGGGTTAATACCCGGATTTTCAATTCGATTCCATTGGTCTGCCTGTCTATTTTTGTGCCAATACCAAGCTGTTTTCAGGACTATAGCTCTATAATAGAGCTTGAGGTCAGGGATAGTGATGCCTCCGGACGTTGCCTTGTTGAACAGGGTTGTTTTGGCTATCCTGGGTCTTTTGTTTTTCCATACAAAATTGATTATTGTTCTTTCAAGGTCTGTGAAGAATTGTGCTGGGATTTTAATGGGGATAGCATTGAATCTGTAGATTGCTTTTGGCAGGATTGCCATTTTTACTACATTGATCCTACCTATCCAAGAGCATGGGAGATCTTTCCATTTTCTGAGGGCTTCTTTAATTTCTTTCTTTAAAGATTCAAAGTTCTTACGATACAGGTCTTTCACTTGTTTGGTTAGCGTTACCCCAAGGTATTTTATGTTGTTTGTGGCAATTGTAAAGGGTGATGTTTCTCTGATTTCTCTTTCAGCCCTTTTATCATCTGTATATAGTAGGGCTACTGACTTTCTTGAGTTGATCTTGTAACCTGCCACTTTGCTGAAGGTGTTAATCAGCTGTAAGAGTTCCCTGGTAGAGTTCTTTGGGTCACTGATATAAACTATCATATCGTCTGCAAACAGTGAAAGTTTGACTTCTTCCTTCCCAATTTGTATCCCCTTGATCCCCCTTTGTTGTCGTATGGCTATAGCTAGAACTTCAAGTACCATGTTGAAAAGGTATGGAGAGAGTGGACAGCCTTGTTTTGTTCCTGATTTTAGAGGAATTGCGTTGAGTTTCTGTCCATTTAGTTTGATGTTGGCTGTTGGTTTACTGTATATGGCTTTTATTATGTTTAAGTATGTCCCTGTTATCCCAGATCTCTCCAAGACCTTTATCATGAAGGGATGTTGGATTTTGTCAAAGGCTTTTTCAGCATCTAGTGAGATGATCATGTGATTTTTGTTTTTCAGCTTGTTTATATGGTGGATTACGTTGATGGATTTTCGTATGTTGAACCATCCCTGCATCCCTGGGATGAAACCTACTTGATCGTGGTGAATGATTGTTTTGATGTGTTCTTGGATCCGATTTGCCAGTATTTTATTGAGTATTTTTGCATCAATGTTCATGAGGGATATTGGTCTGAAGTTCTCTTTCTTGGTTGTATCTTTGTGTGGCTTGGGGATCAAGGTTATTGAAGCCTCATAGAAAGAGTTTGGCAAAGACCCTTCTGCTTCTATTGTGTGGAACACTTTGATAAGAATTGGTATAAGCTGTTCTTTGAATTTCTGGTAGAATTCTGCACTGAGGCCATCTGGACCTGGACTTTTTTTGGTTGGGAGACTTTTGATGACAGCTTCTATTTCCATAGGGATTTTCATATTAGATTGTACTGTGTATTTTCTGAATGATTCTAATTACACATTTTTGAGTTTATACTCATTCACATGTATGTGTATGAGCACACATACAATCAAACACAGTTGAGATTTGAAAATATTACTTTTCTAAGACCTCACAAGATCTGTCAGAAAAAGTCTATGATACTGAGCCGGGCATTGGTGGCACACACCTTTAATCCTAGCACTCGATAGGCATAGACAAGCAGATCTATGTGAGTTCATAGCCAGCCTGGTCTACAGCCCAAGTTCCAGGACAGCCTCCAAATCAATACAGAGAAACCATGTCTCAAAAAATGTCTATGTTAATGATCACACAAACACATTAAGAAAATAGCACTATGAAGGCTTGTTTATGAACATGGTTTGAGACAGAATCCTTTGTAATTTGTTCTGAATTGTAGAGTACTGTGCCTGGAATTTCATATAGTACTTTATTTTCATTCTACATCATACCAACTCACATAGCTTCTTGGAAGCTCCTTTTTCTCTAGAAAACATCTGCTTACATTTAGTTTCCGCATTTGAGAAGCTGAAAACATCTTAATTCCATGGGAAAATTTTTGCAGGTGTAAAAATCTTTCAAATTGTTGAAGATCTGACTGCCTCTATAGAAGTCTCATTGGAAAATGTAGCTTTGCTTCCCTTTCTTAGTTAAAAACGTTATTGCATAAGGATTAATAAACTTAATTTTACAAATTCAATACTAGAAATGTATTCCACAAAAATCTGTGCTTTTAATTATATCACTAAGGACCTTGCCTCTCTTTGGTTAAATGCATATATGCCCAGTAGGCATTAACTCTTATTAACTCTTGTTTTAGATTTCAGATAACATCAAATCCTGTCAAATACAATCAAGTTGATTTCCTTAATGTCTACTAAGTTGATTCTCTTAAAGTCTACTCTAGTTCCCAGAAACTTTCAGGAAAAAGAAAACCGCAGAGCTCTTTTATTAGCACGCATAATTTTTTGCTACCTTTTCATTCCTAAAATACTTCCAAATGCTAACTCACAATTAGGTGCTACACTGTGTGCTGGGTTATGTCACTATCTGTATGTACATATGTTCTCAGAACTAGATGCTGTGTGTCAGTAAAATATATTTTTGTGTTTTATTTTTGTCAGTTGTTAGACATCCTTTAAGAATTGCAAAATATCTTATTGATAAAAATAACATTGTGAATAGAGAGAGGACTTAGATTATGTTTCCTAGAATTAGAGTCTAGAAGTAAAATTCTTTTCTACTGGTTATTTTCAACAGTTATCTTAGGTGGAAGGATATGAGGGAAATGGGATAGAAAAAAGGAAAAAATAAACAAGGGAAAAGAAAATCCAAGAGTGAGCCAGAATACACCACAGAGTTAGTTTGTAGAATACAAGCTATGTTTTTTCCATAGACAAACAATGATCAAGTATGGGCTGTGGAGTTATTAGTGAGGTTAATTTCCATGGATATTTTCTGAGGAAATTCTTTACAGAAGATACAGCTAAGTGTTAGTTATCAGAAGCTTTCAAATTACCTGGAAAAGGTATATGGGTTGGTCCTTGATGAGCATCATGTGAGGATTCACACAAATTCCAATGAACAGAATAGAAAGATGTTTCCCTCTTCACTGTGGCTGACTTTGACCTTTTGACATGTTCCTCCATTTCCCTTTTTCATTTGTACTCATTCCTACTGGGAAAAAAAGAAAGGACGTGATCTAGCTATGGCAGGGAACACCTCACAAAATCTCAATTGGCAAAATTGTAACACATCTAGTCAAAATGGTACAAAATAGTTTAAAAATAAGTTCTATGTTATCAACATGATAATATTAATCACTTGAAGTTAAGATCAAAAAGAGGGGTCAACAGATGATGGAACTCAATTATATTGGATGCATTAAATTCATTGTTCAGTGTCTTTACAGAATGTTCTAGTTGCTTGTTGGAAGCAGCCAGAGAGGAGATATTTTAATCAAAACAAACTCAAAGCTCTTTATTGTCATTGTTCACTTGCCAACAATGCTTTATTTTATGATCAAGCATTTAATGTGCATTTCATGGTCAATATCACTGACAGCGATACAGTAAGATAGTAAATAGCCAGCAAACCAATGTGAACTCCCTCAGCCATTTTTAAGGATGTTAACATGAGATGGGTTGTACAAAGGTACACTTAATGCTGACTGTAAATAACACAAAGACCTGATTCAATGGGAAAATAAAATTATCCATGGAAAGTTAGTGATGTTTGAGAGAATGAGGGCAAAAAATGTCTGAAATTCATAACTCAGCAAACCTTTTTCAGTGTACATATTCTCAATGATAAAAGAAAACAAGTATATAACAACAGAAAATGTCTTCATTTTGCCTCACAGTCTATAGAAGTATGTCATATTTTATATGTAAAGGATGTAAAGTAACCAGTTCCTCCAAGATTGAAGACAAAGTAGTGTGAGTGTAGACCTGACTTTATTCTCTCCCATATGAAGTGAAAGACCCCAGCAGGGATACTTTCACGGAAGGGAGACCCGAACCCAAGGAACAACGAGACCATGAGCTTGGATGCAACAGCAAGAGGCTTTATTGATAACACACGGGTACCCGGGCATCTCAGTCTCGGGGAACTGAGCGCCCCGAGCTGGGGACTCAGGGGTTCTTTTAAAGCAAAAAGCGCAGTACAGAAGTGAGAAGCCTAGTAACAGGACCCTGATTGGGCAATTTAAATGTGGCTAGGGCTCAGAGCGCGGGCAAATAGAGGTTTTAATTAGAACTCAAGTTTCGGCCTTGGCCCTATCTGAGGAACAATTGGTCTCTGTGTTTGCTCAACCCTGCTGGGCTGGCCATCCGGTCGCTCGCAGACACCCAGCAGCCTGTGTCCCTGGGCAGAGCTCCCTTCTGATAACAATGAATATTCAGCTGTGGGGACCTTGAGCTGAGCTCCCTTCTGATAGCTATGACTATTCAGCTGTGGGGACCTTGAGCTGAGCTCCCTTCTGATAGCTATGACTATTCAGCTGTGGGGGAAACAGAATTTTCCATAAGCCTCAGCTGCCTGTTTAGACTGGGCCAGGGTCTTTCATTCCCCCATTGCTCTTGTAACTGAATGGAATCTTTCATTCAGGAGTTTCTGCCATCTCGAGATCCCTTTGCTTTAGCTGCTGGTACTGTTGGGTTAAAACCAGGGATTGTACAACCGACAACCTTTCTTTTATGAACTGGGTCGGTCTGTTTAAGATGCATGGCCCAAACATCAGTACCAAATTATGATTATCAGGGGTCCCATAATGGTGGCTATGAGAGTCGAATACCAAGAGGACCTGTTATACCAGTTCTGAAACCATCCCTGTTGGGACTCAATTAGTTGTTGGTACTTTTGGCGTCTTTCTTTTATCTTGGCCAGGTTGTCTCTTACTACTCCGGTATGGTCTGCGTAAAAGTAGCATTCTTCTTTGAGGGCCGCACAAATTCCCCCCTGCTGTAAAAATAAGAGGTCTAGTCCCCTTCTAATTTGGAGGGCTACTTCTGCCAGGGAGGACAGGGACTTCTCCAGGGCAGCAACAGTTTCTTCTAAAGACCGAATATCTGCACGCATTACTTGTTGTAGGAGTTGGAACTGTTTAGTTTCCTGCAGTGCGACAGTACCGGTTCCTATTCCTGCTGCTAGGCCTCCCATGGTTAATCCCCCTAGCAGGATGGCAGTAGTGATGGAGATAGGTTCCCTCTTACTGCGGCCAGTTCTTATCAAGTCATAGTCAGAGGGGTGGTAAATTACCTTAGGCCATAATTCGATCAGAACACAATAGTCAACGGTGGTATTAAGTACTGTGGTGGAGACACAAGGGGTTAATCCAGTGTTGCATGCCCAATATGTCCCATTGGGGGCTATCAAGTAGGGGCTACTTTGGAGCAAAGGCTCAGTAGCATTGCATAGTCCTTGATGTGTGGCGGGGACTTTACCTATACATAGCCCCTTTCCAGACACTTCTGAGATGGTCAATTTATGTTGCATGGCTGTCCCACAAAGAGTCTCGGCTGTGGCCTGATTTGTATATTTGCCCACAACCGCTAAGCCTTCATAATAGGGAGGTTGCAGAGTCAGACAAAGCTAGCATTCCTTAGTCTTATCTGGGCGAGTTAAATTCAGAGTGGCATATGTCCCTTGGATCAGGGCTAATATTCTATTTCCTGTGCCTTTAGGAGGGGGACCCGAGGAGGGTTTGGGAGTGCTTTCTGTAGGTGCGGGAGCAGCTGTGGTTTTAGGCAGGGTCAGGGGCCTGGTATCAGCCATGGGCATGAGTAGGCTAGGCCGCTTTTGATCAGCAAGGACCTGGTTAGGGCCTATGGCCTGTGAATTGACAGGAGCCACTTTACATCTGATTTTGAAGATTACCCCCCTGTCTGGCCTGTATAGATACCAACGCAAACCCCAGGTATACCCAGTCTGCCAGTCCGGGGCTTGCTTCCCCTGCGCAGTGTAGGAAATGGCAAGGGGCATACCTATCATTCCAGATTGTCCTTTGTCCCAGCCTCTGCATCTGTAAAAGTGGGAACCACTGGCGCATGCCTTCGGGTGGCAATGGGGAATGTCCCAAGTGTCCAATCCTGCTACTAAATCACAAAATTCAGGCCACAGAGTAGGCCACCATGTCCCAAGTGCATGAGGTTCCGTGACAGCATAAATGACCTCCCCTGCTTGGGAGAGAACCTCCCAGGTTAATTTATAAACGGTATGGGGACTGGAGGCCAAACCAGTATTTGATTTTATGAGGAGGGCTCTTAGCAGGAGGGAGAGGAACGGGTAAGTCTTATCTTTAGAGGATTTTGAGTGCGCTGAGCCTTCCATCCTGGGTCCGGATCCTCAGGGGAGGCAGCTTTTACATGCGAGGTGTGTATCCAAGCAGCAATCCCGTCCACCTTGAGAGCAGTAGGGGTGGTCAACAGGACCGTGTATGGTCCCTTCCAGCGGGGTTCAAGGTTCTTAGCCTGGTGGCGTCGGACCCAAACACTGTCTCCCACGTGATAGGAGTGGGGGATGATAGGGTGTCTCCTCTGGTCTCGGTAGGCTTGGGCCAGGGGCTTCCAGACTTCCTGCTGGACCAACTGGAGTGCCTGCAGGTGAGCTTGAAGAGAGGGGGAATTGGCATGGTCAGAAATATCTTGGTCAAAGAACTGAACAAAGGGAATGGTGGTTCCATATAAAATTTCAAAAGGGGTGAGGCCATGGGGGCCCGGTGTATTCCGGGCACGATAGAGGGCAAGGGGGGAGCAAGAGGACCCCTTGCCCTCTTGCTACCCCTAACCCAGATGAGTCCTTAAGGACTCCAGACGCTACCAGGACATCTCCTGGAGCTGCGGTCGGGAGTATGAACACGTCAGTTCCTCCTCGGTGCCGCCAGATACAGATGCATACAGCTGTATACTACAGACGCAGATGCAGGCGCGAGAAAATAACAGGCATAGACAGACAGCAGACAACAAAGAGAAATTGAGTTCGGACAATTCTTACCTCCTAGAAGTGGGTCGGTGGTCCCTGGGCGGGGGGGTCTCAAAGTTCCCGGCCAACGCACCAAATGAAAGACCCCAGCAGGGATACTTTCACGGAAGGGAGACCCGAACCCAAGGAACAACGAGACCACGAGCTTGGATGCAACAGCAAGAGACTTTATTGATAACACACGGGTACCCGGGCATCTCAGTCTCGGGGAACTGAGCACCCCGAGCTGGGGACTCAGGGGTTCTTTTAAAGCAAAAAGCGCAGTACAGAAGCGAGAAGCCTAGTAACAGGACCCTGATTGGGCAATTTAAATGTGGCTAGGGCTCAGAGCGCGGGCAAATAGAGGTTTTAATTAGAACTCAAGTTTCGGCCTTGGCCCTATCTGAGGAACAATTGGTCTCTGTGTTTGCTCAACCCTGCTGGGCTGGCCATCCGGTCGCTCGCAGACACCCAGCAGCCTGTGTCCCTGGGCAGAGCTCCCTTCTGATAACAATGACTATTCAGCTGTGGGGACCTTGAGCTGAGCTCCCTTCTGATAGCTATGACTATTCAGCTGTGGGGGAAACAGAATTTTCCATAAGCCTCAGCTGCCTGTTTAGACTGGGCCAGGGTCTTTCAGAAGCACTAAATTATATATATGTATGTGTGTATGTATGTATGTATGTATGCATGTATGTATGCATGTATTGCAGGGCCAGTAAATGGCTCGGTAGGTATAGTGATTACTGATTTTGATCCCTGAGAACAACATTATTTACAAGGGAAAAGTAACTTTGACTTTAGAAATTTGTCCTCTGATCTACACACACCTGGGCATTCATGTGTCTACCTATCTACCTACTTCCTACCTACCTACATACATGCATACAAACATACATACAGAGAAAGAGATAGAGACAGACAAACAGACAGACAGACAGGCAGGTAGACAGAGAATAAATATCAAACTAACAAATGAATAAATATTTTTAACAAGATGACAAAGAAAATTAAGTAGAAATTTTATTTACATATGTTATCAATGCTCTGATTTCCTGATAACTTATTATTATATTTCTCAGTGAATCCTGCTAAACATTGTTCCTGTAGTCAAATATTTTAACTATAGAGTAACAACAACAACCAAAATAACAACAAAAATATCAGGAAACTGAGATATGGAGATTGCAAATATAAGGCCAACCTGAGACTCTGTCTCCAAAAAATAAAATTGGGCATTGGTGTCTCATGCCTTTTAATCCCAGAACTTGGGAATCAGAGGCAGTCGGAGCTCTGTGAGTTCGAGGATGGTCTGGTCTACAGAGTACAGCATGTGTGCCAGGACAGGCTCCAAAGCAATACAAGGAAACTGTGTTTCAAAAAAACCAGAAAGAATGAAAGATAGGAAGGAGGGAGGAAGGAAGGGAGAGAGAGAGAGAAAGAAAGAAAAAAAGAAAGAACGAAGGAAAGGAAGGAAGGAAAGACAGCAACAACCAAAAAAACCCATAGGAAAAGTATGTAGATATGGCTGAGTTGTAGAGAACTTACTTGCAGAGGTTGTTTGAGGCTCAGTGTTCAAATCTGCTGTACTGCAAAGGCTAAAAAAACATATTTTGATCCTTCTTGCTAATAATGGACGTTTCCTTCTTAGATACAATGACTTTAAAATTAATATCTTTAGTATAAACTCAGTATCTGGTAACGGTACTCTCAAACAAGACATTCCAAGGCTGATGTTACTATGAAATAGGAGAGACAGCTGACCACTCAAAATTATCTTTGCAGCTTGATTGTAGTCATTTGTGTCTTAGATATCTCTTTATTTTCTATAATAACAGCAGGGAATAGGTATTTATTTGCAACTGATCGAAAATAACTATAAGATGCACACATGAATTCCCAGTGGCTATGGTTGTTGTTGAAATTCCCGCATGGACAAGGAGGGGGCTCATGATATGCCACCCATAGCATAGGGGCTTTGGATACCTTGCTGTATGCTGGCATAGCAGGAGTCAGCTTTCTTTAGGGCAATAGCTCCTGCTAAGTTTCCCATGCTTGAGTACATTGTAGTAAACTGATGCATAAGTTAGAACCTGTAAGGGGGTGTTAGAAGGTCAACAAAAGGAATACATGAATTTGGGAGGGAATCATATGTTATAATGTGGGAACTAGCTATGTTTGAAATACCTTGTATACATGAATAAAATCAACAATAAATAAGTGCATGTTTAAAAAAATCCATTACATCAATTTGCCACAACTTCAAGGAAGATACAAGATGATGGTAATACAGTGGCCTGAACATAGTTAATAGATCAAATAACAGTAACATAGTTTAGTTCTGCTCTAAAATCCAGAGATTTCATGTTGAACAGTTGCATCAATGTTGCTTGCTCCCTCAGCCTCCTGTCTGGTTTAAGGTCCCATGGTTGAGACATAATTGGTTTTTTCTGACATAGTTGCTGTCAACAAGCAGCATTCATTTAGTAAATAATGTCCCCATTTCTTGCCAAACACACAATATCTTTGTAACCCATATAAATCATAAATATAAAACTGACATATTGCTACTGAGAATGTCTTGTTATTTTTCTCTAAAACAATAACAACTTAGATTTCTCATTGCCATCTTCCCAGGATCTCTAGCTACAAAAACCTTCATGTTGACTTATGTGGCAATAGCCTTTTTTTTCTCCTGTCCATATAGCTACATGATGAACTTGCCAATAAGCTGATAGTTCCATTTAGGGCTCTAATACAATGAGGGAACACCATCAAATCACCTAGGATGCATGTAGGTTCAATTGTAAGTTTATAATGAGAATTTCCTGTGAATATTGGTGTTGGGTGTCAAGTCAGACTTGAACAAGTGTTAGTACAGAAGGCCCATGGAAGTCAACGTACAACTTCTTTATCTCTGTTTCTGGGCATTAATTACAGGAATGTATATATCTGAATCTGCTAAGCTTTATCTAGTATAATGGCAGTTACTTGGAGAGCAACTGCTGCAACTCAATTGATAGAGTATTTCCCAAGCAACAGAAAAGTACTGTATAAACTCAGCATGATTCTTAGACACTCAAGAAGGGAATGTAGGGGGATCAGAAGTTCTAGGTGGTATTCACTGACTACTGTGGAATTTGAGGACAGCTTGTGCTCCATTAGACCCTGTCTCAAAAGCAACAACAAAAATACAAAAAACAACATTGACTTTCTGTGAGAATAATCATGTTGCTACACAATATATAAGCTGCAAAAAGTTTGTATAGACAGCATACAAAGCCCTTATATTATTTAAGGTAGGTAATATTCACAAGGTTGTGGGAGATAAGTATGAGTAGCCTTCTTCCCATTGTTATCCAGAGAAAAGTGTCACATCACGAGAGAAGCTCCCCTCCCCATGAAGAACTGGTGCTTTTTTGCTAGGTGAGCTGCTTTCTTACTGGTGACTTCTGGGCCAAGTGACCTGTGCCTGGAATGTCTAAACATGCTGGTATATTGGTTATGATCTAGTGAAGCCACTAGGAAACAAATTTCAAAGGTAGCTACAAGCTTTAGAGGCAGGCAGTGGTGATACACATTTAAACCTAGCAGCCATACAAGCTAACAATAGAACTAGGTATTGATGTCACACAACTTTAATCCCAGGACTCAGAAGACAGGCAGATGGATCTCGCTGAGTTCAAGGCACCTTAACCTACACATGGATGTGGAGACAGGACTGATGTGGCTGGGCAGAGAGAGGAATATAAAGTGGGAGAAGACAGGATCTTATGACATTCAGTCTAAGATTTCATAAAGAAGACATTCAGTCTAAGGATTCCTAGAGACAGGATCACCCATTTTGGTTTGAGGATTTGGTAGCAGTAAGAAGTCACTCTAGTGACTGGCTCCTATACCTCTCTTATATCTCAGTATATACCTTGATATCTGACTCTGGGTTTTTAAATGAAAACCAATTTGTACACATGCTACAACTTTCATGTCATAAACACACATGTATATAATTATGTAATATATGCATATATTTATCTTTATTTATCTCTCTAAAATATAATAACACAAAATATAAAAAAAGTATTTGTCTGTTTTTCATTTTTACTAAATATCATCTTTTATCTTGCATATCAATTCCACTCATCTCCTTTGTATCTGCCCTCTGCTCACTGCTGTTGCAAACTCCCCACAAAATAAAATAAAATTAAGAGGGGCTGGAGAGATGGCTCAGAGGTTAACAGCACTGACTGCTCTTCCATAGGTCCTGAGTTCAATTCCCAGCAACTACATGGTGGATTACAACCATCTACAATTCAATCTGGTGTCCTCTTCTGGCATGTAGCAGAACACTGTATGTGTAATAAATAATTTTTTTAAAAAATAAATAAAATTAATAGAAAAGAGAAAATAAAAATGACATTGTGGAATCTATAATGTGACATAGTGAGATATGCTTTGGTCTGTATATCTTTAGTTGCCAGCTTTCATTTCAATGAGTCATTGGTCTCTTTCTAGGCCTCTGATTTCTGCCATTGTATCAATACTGTATTGACTGGGTCTCCTCTTGGATATCCTATTGTTGCTCTATGTTCTGGAGATTATGTGGCTTTGGCCCCTTCTCATGCTCCAGCAGGTCATAGATGAGATGAATGTTGGGATTGGCCGGCCCTGATTCTGGGTCTGGATAATTGCAGGGTTGCCAGCCTGCCAGCTCTCCCTGATCCTCACCATCAGGGCGAGGTCTTCAGGATACACCCTTCCCACATACTCTTCTAGTCTAGTTTACCCTATACATCAAGGAGTGCATTTCTCCTGCTCTTATGACTTCAGTGTGGACACATTCACACCTACATCACCAGGCCCAGCTGTACTGTGCTGTCCAGGTAAATTGCACAGCCATTCCCTGGAATTCTGCCACTGGTGAAGGGTGGGGACACCTCTCCTGCTCTCATGACTTCAGGGCCAACTCTCCCACCTACCTTCAAGAGGTGAGGAGAAGTGTGTGTGTGTGTGTGTGTGTGTGTGTGTGTATGTGTGTGTGAGCATCTTCCCCTAGCCCACAAGCCCACAGCACCATATGGCAGATGATGGTGGGGTCAGATCTCCCAAGCTGACATACTCATGTTGGGACATCCAAACGCTGTTAACAGGGTCAGCTCTATTGCATTGCTCAGGTGAAATGCAGGACCTAATTTTGGAGTGCTGCAGTTGGTAAAGAGTAGGGTTAACTTCCTTGCCTGCCACAGGTGTTGAGGGGAGAGGTGGCATGAGGGTGTCTCTCCCTTGCTGTCATATGGCAGACTGTGGGGTGTGGGGGGGACCAGCTTTCCCACTTTCATGCGCTCATGGCCAGCTCATGACAGATGGTAGGTGAAATGTTTTCTGACTCAGTTTGTTCCAACTTTTCTCTTTTGTTATCCTGCAGAACATCTTCCCATACCAAAAATACTAGAACATAGGGGTGAAGACTCAATGTAGACACCAGCTTGGCTTCTCCATGTTCAGTGATTTGTGTGGGTGTTGTCTTCAGCAATGTGTGTCCAGTTTTAGTTTGGAGGAGAACAATATATTTTCTTAGCAATACTGAAAAAGAGTGACTCTCCTCCCCTTGCTCTTTTATTCCTTGTAGGTTCTACATACATGTGACCATGCTCAAATGGGCATGGGTAGCAACTATGGGAACATAGATCCCTCCCTACATTTCCCCTTTCAGTCTAAAGAAATGATTTAGACTTAAAAGAAAACTGAATTGTCTCAAGCATATATGCAGCATATATACATAGAAGATGATAAACAAATTATAATACACCTACATCCTGCCCTAAACATATCTATCCCGTCTAAACCCTAAGCTTATAGGAAAAGGATGCACAAGTCTGAACATCACCTTCCAATACCAACCCTAAATAATTGAAAACTAACTCTAAGAGGCATAATATCATCAGTAGTGAAAAGGGATATAGTAGTCTCAGAATTACTTACAACTGAAATGGGATAATGTAAGATGAGATCTATGTTCTCTCCCTACATTATGGGGGCACACTGCAACTAGGAGTCTGGGAGGGACCGTGCCATGAGTGTCTGAACAAGGATGTCCTGACATGAAGTTGTCAGCTCTGATGCATGCTTAAGAGGAAATATTCCAGGTTGCAGATACAAGTGTTTCATTTTCTATGATTACAATCTTTGTGCATCTTGTTATGAAAGTAGGGCAAATACAACAAAGCATAGAACTGACCACCTAATGGAGTACATATTAACAAGGGGGAAATTTTGATTTGTTCTATGGTGGGGAAGCTTTGTCTGTAGAGCAGTCACAGTCTTTCTCTTCTCCCTATTGTGAAAAAATGGGTGTGGCTAGAACTATGGGAACATAGATCTATCCCTACAATATGGTGGATTACATTGGTGGAATTTTGTATGTTGAACCATGCCTACATCCCTGGGATGAAGCCTACCTGATCATGGTGAATGATTTTTCTGATGTGTACTTGGATCTGATTTGCCGGTATTTTATGAAGTATTTTTGCATAAATGTTCATGAAGGATACTGGTCTATAGTTCTCTTTCTTACTTGTGTCTTTGTATGGCTTAGATATCAAGGTTACTAAAGCCTTGTAAAAAAGAGTTGGCAACTACTCTTCTCATTCTATTGTATGGAAGATTTTGTGGAGTATTGGTATCAGCTATTCTTTGAGTTTCTGGTAGAATTCTGCACTGATGCCATCTGAAGATCAAGGGGATACGAACTGGAAAAGAATAAATCAAACTTTCACTATTTGCCTATGGTATGATAGTTTACATATGTGACTCAAATAACTCTACCAGGGAATTGCTACAAAGGATAAACACCTTGAGCAAAGTGGATACAAGATCAACTCAAAAATAATCAGCTCTACTACATACAGATGATAAAAGAGCCGAGAAAAAAATCAGAGAAACATTGCCCTTTACAATAGCCATAAACATAATAAAATACCTTGGGGTAACACTAATGCAACAAGTGAAAGACTTGTATCACCAAAACTTTGAGTTTTTAAAGAAAGAAATTAAAGAAGATACCAGAAAAATGGAATGATCAGCCATGCTCAAGGATAGGTAGCTTCAACATAGTCAGAAAGGCAATCTTGCCAAAAGCAATCTACAGATTCAATGGAATTCCCATTGAAATCCTACCAAAATTATTCAGAGACCTTGAAAGAACAATTTTCAACTTGGAAAAACAAAATACCCAGGATAGCCAAAACAGCCCTGTTCAACAAAGGAGTTTCCAAAGGCATCACCGTCCCTGACTTCAAGCTCTATTATAGAGCTATAGTCCTGAAAACAGCTTGGTATCGACACAAAAATAGTCAGGTAGACCAATGCAATAGAACTGAACACCCTGATATTAAGGCACCCACCTACAAAAACTTGATTTTTGATAAAGAAGCTAAAATATACAATGAAAAAAGCAAGCATCTTTAACAAATGGTGCTGGCATAACTGGAGCTGACATGTAGAAGACTACAGCTAGATCCATGTCTATTGTCATGCATTAAACTTAAATACAAATAGATCAAAGACCTCAACATATATCCAGCCACACTGAAACTCTTAGAAGAGAAAGTAGGAGGCACCCTTGAACAAATTGATACAGATGACTGTTCCTTCGTCATAACAACAGTAGCACAAACACTGAGATCAACAATTAATAAATGGGACCTCATGAAACTGAAAAGGTTTTGGAGGGCATAGGACATTTTCAACGAGACAAAAAGGCAAGCCACAGAATGGGAAAAGGTATTCACTAACCCCATATCTGATCCCAAAGGGCTGATCTCTAAAATCTACAAAGAACTCAAGAAGCAAGTCTCCAAAGCACCAAAGGATCCAATTAAAAATGGGCTACAGAACTAAGTAGATAATTCTCAATAGAGGAAACTAAAATGGCTGAGAGACACTTAAGAAAGTGCTCAACCTCCCTAGCAATCAGAGAAATGCAAATCCAAACAACACTGAGATACCATCTTACTCCTGTCAGAATGGCTAAAATCAAAAACACCAATGACAGTTTAGGCTGGTGAGGATATGGAGAAAGGGCATCACTCCTCGTACAGCCAATATGGAGATTCCTCAGGAAAATAGGAATCACTCTACCACAAGACCCAGCAATTCCACTATTAGGCATATACCCAAAATATGCACATTCATACAGCAAGAACATCTGTTCTACTATGTTTATAGCAACACTATTTGTAATAACTAGAACCTGGAAGCAACCTAGATGCCCCTAAACTGAAGAATAGATACAGAAAATATGGTACATTTACACAGTGGATTACTACTCATCAGAAAAAGACAATGGAATCTTGAAATTTACAGGCAAATGGATGGCACTAGAAGAAACCATCCTGAGTGAGATAGCCCAGTCACAAAATGACAAATATGGTATGTACTCACTAATACATGGATTTTAAACATGAATCAGGGGAGTGCCAGCCTACAATCCTATTGCCAGAGAGTCTGGGAAACAGGAAGGAACCTAAGATAGGTATGCATGGTACCTCAGAGAAGGTGGAATGAGGCAAGATCTCCTGAGCAGATTGGGAGCAGTGGGGGGAGAGGGAGCCAGGAAAAACAGAGGGGAATAAAAAGACAGGAGAGGAGGACATGGAGGAGCAGGAAGGTTGAGTTGGGGGAAGAGGAGAGCAGGATGAGAGATATTATAATAGAGGGAGTCATTCTAGGTTTGAGTGGAAATCTAGCACTAGTGAAATTTCCAAACATCTACAATGGTAACACAAACTGCCAAACAAAGTATTAGTGGAGAGACTACCTTAAATGCCACTCCCTGATAAATATTTTGACAGCTAACTTATATACCATCCTAAAGCCTCCAAACAGTGACAGAAGGAAGCAGAGGCAGACATCCATAGCTAAACACTGAACTGAATTCCTGGAACCCAGTGACAGAGAGGGAGGAGTGAGGGGCAAATGGATCAAAACTTGGCTGGTGAAACCCAGAGAAACAGCTGACCAGAACAAGGGAGAAATCTTCGATCCAAGCATGATGGCTGAGAGGCCAGCATGGGACTGATCCAGAGCCCCTGAATTTGGGTGTCAGTGTGGAGACTAGGCAATCTCTGGGGCTTTGGGTAGAAGATCAGTGTTTATCCCTGGATCCCAAATTGTCTTTTGGTGCCCATCCCACAGTGAGGGATGCTCGCTCAATCTGGGCACTTGCTGGAGGGCCTGGGACCTACCTGAAATGAAATGACAGGCTCTAGAGATCCCTCATCCATGGGGAATGGAGTGGGGATTGTGTGGGGGGGTTGGTGGGGCTGGTGGGGGAGATTGGGCAGGGAGTGGAGGGAGAATGACCTGGGAATTACATGGGAAGCAAACCTGTTTCTAATTTAACTATATAATAAAAAGTGTTTCAAAAATAAAATAAATTAAATTAAATGTAAAATAAAAAGTATAAATTTTGTCCCTAATGAGGATTCTATGTGTTTGTCATCATAGCCCTTGGGTTGGTCAAGTTTTTCTTACATAACAGAGTTGCTGATGCTGCACTAAGAAATTTTAGAAATCTATTTGTCTTCTTTTTTTTATTAATATTTTTTTATTTTCCATTTTAAATTTAGATAAGAAACAAGGTTGCTTCACAAGTCAGTACGAGGTCCCTCTCCCTTTCCCTCCCCTCCTCCCATGCCCTCCCCCCATCCCCCCCGTTATCCCCTCATTCCCCCAGGGAGGGTGAGGCACTCCATGGGGGTGTCCATAGTCTGTCATTTCATATAGGGCAGGGCCTAGACCCTTCCCCAAGAGTTCAGGGTGAGAGTGCACCTCACATTGTTCTATGGGAGTCCAGAGACCGTGTGTATACTTGGGATGGGTACTGATCTGCTGTCCAAGGCTCAATAGATTACCTAGGCCTCCTCATTGACACCCAGATTCAGGGGGTCTTGATCAGTCCCATGCTGGATTCCCAGGCTGATGCCTGGGATTCAAGAGTTAACCTTTGTCTGGTCAGCTGTTTCTGGGGCTTCAACCAGCCCAGTCTTAATCCCTTTGATCATCAGTCCTCCCTCTCTGATACTGGCTTTCTTGAGTTCAGCTCAGTACTTAACCAGCCAGTAAATGAAGTTTCTGTTTCACAGACTCTCTGCCAATAGGATTTTAGGCTGGCACTCCCCAGATCTATGTCTAAAATCCATATATGAGAGAGTACATGCCATGTTTCTCTTTTTGTGACTGGGTTACCTCACTCAGGATGGTTTCTTCTAGTGTCATCCATTTGCCTGCGAATCTCATGATTCCATTATTTTTTTCTGCTGAATAGTACTCCATTGTGTAGATGTACCACATTTTCTCTATCTATTCTTCGGGTGAGGGACATCTAGGTTGCTTCCAAGTTCTGGCTATTACAAATAAAGCTGCTATGAACATAGTGGAACAGACATCTTTGTTGTATGAATGGGCATCTTTTGGATATATGCCTAAGAGTGCAGTTGCTGGGTCTTGTGGTAGGTTTATTCCCATTTTTCTGAGGAATCTCCATACTGCTTTCCAAAGTGGCTGAACCAGTTGGCACTCCCACCAGCAATGGAGGAGTGTCCCCCTTTCACCAAATGCTCTCCAGCATAAATTGTCATTGGTGTTTTTGATTTTAGCCATTCTGACAGGAGTGAGATGGTATCTCAGAGTTGTTTTGATTTGCATTTCCCGGATGGCTAAGGATGTTGAGCACTTTCTCAAGTGCCTCTCAGCCATTTTAGACTCCTCTATTGAAAACTCTCTATTTAGTTCTGCAGCCCACTTCTTAATTGGGTCCTTTGCTGTTTTGGAGACTTGCTTCTTGAGTTCTTTGTAAATTTTGGAGATCAGCCCTCTGTCAGATGTGGGATTAGTGAATATTTTTTCCCATTCTGTGGGCTGCCTTTTTGTCTTGCTCACTGTGTCCTTTGCCTTACAGAAGCTTCTCAGTTTCAGTAGGTCCCATTTATTAATTGTTGATCTCACTGTCTGTGCTACTGGTGTTATGTTCAGGAAGCTGTCTCCTGTACCAATTCGTTCAAGGGTACCACCCACTTTCTCTTCTAAGAGGTTCAGTGTGGCTGGATTTATGTTGAGGTCTTTGATCCATTTGGACTTAAGTTTTGTGCATGGCGATAAACATGGATCGATCCGCATTTTTCTACATGCCAGTCTCCAATTATGCCAGCCCCATTTGTTGAAGATGCTTTCTTTATTCCATTGTATATTTTTAGCTTCTTTGTCAAAGATCAGATGTTCGTACGTGTGTGGGTTAATACCCGGATTTTCAATTCGATTCCATTGGTCTGCCTGTCTATTTTTGTGCCAATACCAAGCTGTTTTCAGGACTATAGCTCTATAATAGAGCTTGAGGTCAGGGATAGTGATGCCTCCGGACGTTGCCTTGTTGAACAGGGTTGTTTTGGCTATCCTGGGTCTTTTGTTTTTCCATACAAAATTGATTATTGTTCTTTCAAGGTCTGTGAAGAATTGTGCTGGGATTTTAATGGGGATAGCATTGAATCTGTAGATTGCTTTTGGCAGGATTGCCATTTTTACTACATTGATCCTACACCTATCCAAGAGCATGGGAGATCTTTCCATTTTCTGAGGGCTTCTTTAATTTCTTTCTTTGTCTTCTTGTTCTGGAAGTTAAGAGCTTTTTCATGACAAGGAAATGACTACAGTGATATACCATGGCATAAAATAAAATATCTGTAGAAAAAAATGAGAGTGCAGTAAAAGAGAAGACTCACAATCACTGCTATTCAATAACACAGTAACCAATCAAATCACAAAATAACATGATCCTTGCATGGCTACCACACCTGTTTGACTATAACTTCCATTGAAGCCTCACCTCCTACCATTGTTACCCACATACTAGAACCAGAGGCAAAATTTGATGAGGGTTCTTGTTCATTAGTCTCTAAGGAGAAAATATACTTTAATTTAAAACTCAAACAAAAGCAAATACTTGGCATAAGGTATAGATACCAAGAAATGAACTTTATTTTAAGTATTTTATCTTTATTTTGAGGAAATTATTAGTGCATTAATAATCCCTGAGATCATGTGTGACCAGTTGATATAGTTCTGGGAAAATAAAGAGATATCTTAATTAATGAGAATCCAAGAAATTCAAGTACCGATGAAATGGTTCTTTAATGTCATGTGTGGTCCAGGTATAGTAGTGCATGCCGTTAGTCCCAGAATTAAGAATCATGGGCAGGAATACACATGTAATTCCAGGCCAGCCCATACTACATAGTGAATTTCAAGCCAATTTGTGCTACATAATTAATTGTGATTTCTCTCTCTCTCTCTCTCTCTCTCTGAGTATGTGTGTCTCAATATATATGCTAATGAACATTTAAATATAAGACCTGAAACAATGAAGTCACTGGGAAGTCACATAAGGATCACACTCTAGAACATTAGAATGAATAGATTTTTTGGAGGTAAAGAACCATTATGTAGTCTTTCTGGGCTACAATTCACTATGTAGACCAGGATGGCCTTAAAGACAAAGAGATCTGCCTTTTTTCTCATAATTGCTGAGATTAAATAAGTGTACAATGGTGTCTAAAGAAAACTTATTATAAGGAAGAGTTCCCAGTGATTTGATAAACACAAAGCAAAAAGTATAGAAATCACACATCAGCCCCTAAATATTTTAAAAATGAAACTAGCATCAGAGTGAAATAAAGGAGACAGCATTAGATTCTCCTGGAGTCTTAATATCGGACAGTTGTGAACTACCCAATGTGGATTCTGGGAACTGATCATACCCCTGGTAGAGAAGCAAATGCTCCTAACCACTGTGCTAACTCCTCATGCTATATATCTATATAGTTTTTCTCAATGGTTTGGACTATAATTCAAAACTGTTCATTATAAAGTTTGCTATTATATCTGAAATTATATATTCTAATTGTCAGGAAGTTGAGTTGTTTATTGTTTGATACCTTGAGAAACGGGAAAAAGTTACATATTTTTCTTTTTTATTTAGAAACAATCATTTTACACATCAATCCTCCATTTCCCTCTCCCTTCCATCCTCCTGTACCCCTTACCAAATCTCCCCACTCACCCCCACCTCATACCCAAGGACGGTGAAGCCTTCCATGTGGGATCATCAAACTCTGGACTAAAATAGTATCCCTCCATAGGTGATGGGCTCCCAAAGTCCATTTATGCACCAGGGATAAATACTGGTTCCACTGCTAGAGGTCCCAGAGACTGCCCAGGCCTCCTAACTGGCACCCACATTCAGAGGGTTTGGTTCAGTACAATGCTGGCTGCCCAGCTTTATGGCTGGTGTCCATGTGCTCTCACTAGGTCAGGTCACCTGGTTCTGTAGGATTCTCCATCAGGGTCTTGACTCCTTTGTTCATCCCTGCACCTGGATTCCAGGAGAATGGCTCATTGCTTAGCTGTGGGTGACTGCTTCTGCTTCTATCAGCTACTGGATGAAGGCGCTAGGATGGCAATTAAGGTAGTCATCAATTTCATTATAGGGGAAGGGAATCAAAGATAGCCTATCCACCACTGCCTGCATTCTTTTTTTATTTTATTTTATTTTCCAGTTTAAATTTAGATAAGAAACAAGGTTGCTTCACAAGTCAGTTCCAGGTCCCTCTCCCTTTCCCTCCCCTCCTCGGTGTCATCTTTGTGAATCTCTGAACATTTTCCTAGTGTCACATTTCTCTTTAAACCAATACTGGCTCCTACTATTAAGGTGTCTCTTTTTTTTGCTCTCCTCTATTCCTCCCCTTTCTTATTCTTCCTGATCCCTCTTGCTTTTCCCCCTCTCCTACCCTTCTCTGTTAACTATCTCCCTCCCCTCTCCCATTATGCTCCCAATTTGCTCAGGTGTTCTTAGCTTTTTCCCCTTCTTCAGGGAACCATGCATTTCTCTCTTAGGGTCCTCCTTGTTTCCTAGTTTCTCTCATGGTGTGGATTGTAGGCTGGTAGCCCTTTACTACATGTCTAATATCCACATATGAGTGAGGAGACACCATGCTTGTCTTTCTGTGAATGGATTACCTCATTCGGGATGGTTTCTTCCAGCTCCATCCATTTGCCTTCAAGCTTCAGGATTTCATTGTTTTTATTTTCCACTGTTTAATACACTATTGTGTAAATGTACCGTTTTATCTCATGAACTTACATAGAAGACAAAAGCCTCATAATGGTCTGCAGGTCTGTAAACTATTTAGCAGGAATCAGGCCCTGACATCACCACCTTCTCTCTCAGTGTTACTGCTCTGTGCTTGTTCTGGTGGATAGTTGTTCTCTTTTAGCTTGGCCAACCCCTATCAAAAGACAAGCAGAACCCCTTGAACTTGTTTTCTCCTTGTGATTAAGAAGAGTCTCCTTAACTCTCTCAGCTCCTATGTCCTCATATCTTCTGTCCTCAAATATTATGTGAAAACACTCATAATCTCCATATGACATTGTATCCCACAACCTCCAGCTCAACATTCTCTCTCCCTACTTAGTTTTCTTACTGTAATCACTTAAGAATGTAGCTTACTAATACTTTTCCTTGTTACCCATCAATAAAATACAAATTCCTTCACTACACAAATTTTTGTCTCTAGGGTTCATCATTAAATTCTCATTCCTTCCTTTAGTAATTATTTCTATCTGTCTTATAGTAAGCAGTCAGTCATTATTCCTGAATGCATGAATTCATACAAAACTGGTTGATTTTCCTTTAAAATGCCTCGTATATTTATATGGTAATACATACATAAGATTCATCACATGCATATTTCTAAAGCAGACTTAGATGCCTAATAGAAGTTCCTTTCATGATAAAAATCTTTTGCAATAGTGCTGTGCAACATAGTTACAGAGCCATGTGCACATGGTGAAATTTGCTAATGCTAGTTAGTTAGTGACATATTTTATTTTATTAGGTTACATTTGAGTAGTTATTTGTGGTTACTTAGAATTTCTTTTTCCTTGGAATTTTCATATTAATGGAGTGTCAATGCATATTGGCAAAATTTCAAATAGTTAGGAATACATAATTCCAGCTGTTTATTCAAATATAACATTGGCTATAGGCAGATGAGTAATGTACAGTATGAAATACCTGAAAAATATACTGTACATTAATTATATCAACTAATCTCCATAATTTTTCAATCAGATCCTTGCAGCCAACTCAGGTTTTTTTTCTTTTGAGTGACTATAATAATGTCATTGACATATATACTGTAGTTTCTATAAACAAAGTTACTTTCTTTTCTTCATGAAATCTTGGACATTGTAGTGGTAGGGAATAGTTTTAGAAAAATACACACACACACACACACACACACACACACACACACACATATATATATATATATACATATATATATATATATATATATATATGGGCCACATGCCTGTGCTCTGGGTTCCCACCATCCCAGTAGTGGGAAACAATGCACCCTAGCCTCCTGTTCCACCCAAGGGAGTAGGTAAACCAGGGTCCATTTCTGGAGCACTTGCCTGTGCTTGGGGTCTGCCCCTGTGGCTTCCAGGCTTCCATCCCGGCAGCAGGAGTCAAGGCACCCCAGCATTCTAGTCTCCTACTCCACCCACATGACTAAGACTATCAGGGCCTGTCTCCAGGCCACACTCTGGTGCCTGGAATCTACCACTGGGGTTCCCAGCCATCCCATCAAAATCCAAAATCCAAAGCAACCCAGAATCCTGGTCCATTTCTCCACCCAATAGGACATGAAGTAGAGAGCTACCAGAGCATTGGAAATGCCTACATCCACAAGAAAGGAACCCACCAGGACAGAAATAGGCACTTTCTGGAACCCACTGCAAGAACAGATGGGAAGGAGACAATATAAAAACACAAGGATCAATAAAAAAAAAACAATATGATGCAACCAGAGTCAAGAGAATCTACAAAAGCAAGACTGAAACACCCCAATAAATATGAAGCAGAAGAGAATGACATTAAAAAACAACTTCAGAAAATTATAGAGGCCCTCAAAGAGGTTATGAGATAATTCCTTCAAGAGATGAAAGAAAACACAATCAAAATATGCGAGAATGGAAGAAAAGCCAGAGCAAAATTGCAAGAAAAAATTAAAAAAGTTCAAGGGCTGAAATCTGAAATAGAATCAATAAAAAACACAGTCTTTAAGGAATAATAGAAATAGAAAATCTGGGAAAATGGTCAGGTACTACAGATGCTAGCATAACCAATAGAATACAAGAGATAGAAAAGAGATTCTCAGGTGTAAACGATACATTAGGAGAATTAGATTAATCGATCAAAGAAAATTTTATGTCCAACAAATCCCTAACACTAAATATCCAGGAAATATGGGAGACCATGAAAAAAACAATCTTAAGAATAATAGGTATAGAAAAAGGTGAAGAAAACCACCTCAAAGGGGCAGAAAACATATTCAACAAAATCATAGAAGAAAAGTTTCCCAACCTAAAGAAATGCATGCCAATGAAGGTGCAAGAATCCTACAAAACACCAAATAGAGTGTACAAAAAAAATTCCCTAGCCACATGATAATCAAGACCCCAAACATACAGAATAAGGAAAGTATATTAAGAGCAGCTAGGGAAAAGCCAAGAAACATATAAAGGTAAACCTATCAGAAACACATATGATTTCTCCATGGAAACTATGAAAGCCAGAAGGTCCTGGATAGATATTCTACCAACATTAAGAGTCCACGGATGCCAGTGAAGAATACGATAGCCAGCAAAGCTTTCAAACGATATAGATGGAGACAACAAGGTATTTCATGACAAAACCCGATTTACACAGCACATATCCACTAACCCAGCCCTATAGAAAATTCTGGAAGGAAAACTCCAACCCAAGGAAGTAAAATACAACCAGAAAAATATAGGCAATAGATAATCCCACTTACCAACAGGCAAAAGAAAAAGTTTTGGAATTCCACATACAATTCCACCACCACCAACCATTCCAAAACAAACGAGAATAAACTATCAATGGTCATTAATTTCCCTCAATATTATTTTACTTTATTTTTAAATAGCTTGCTTCACATGTCAATCCCAGTTCCCTCTCACTTGCTTCCTCCCTCACCACTCCACCATCCTCTCCAGGCTCCCACTTCATTTCACATAGGGGATATCCAGAGTCTGTCATTTCGCTCAGGGCAGGGTTCAGGGACTCTTCTAACAGTCCAGGCTGAGAGACTTTATGGACACATTAAGTCCATTTGATTGCCAGGTATAATACTGATTTACTGCCCAGGGCCCCATAGGTTGCCCAGGCCTCCTCACTGACTCTCACACTCAGGGGATCTGGATCATTCCCATGTTTGCCTCCCAGCTTTCTGTTTGGGGTTCAAGAGCTCCTGCTTGTTCAGATCAGCTGTCTCTGCTGGTTTATCCACACCATTCTTTTCCCATTTGCTCATCGCTAGGCAATAGTAGAGAGGTGACTTTAAATGCCCTTTCCTTATAATGAGTTTGATGACTACCTTATATGCCATCCTAGAACCTTCATTTAGTAGCTGATGGAAGTAAAAGTGGACACCCACAGCTAAACACTGAACTGAATTCCTAGAACATAGTGACAGAGAAGGATCAGTGATGAGTAAAAGCATCAAGACTGGGCTAGTGAAACCAACAGAAACAGCTGACCTGAACAAGGGGGAGTTTTTGACTGAGCAGATAGCTTGGACTGATCCAGAACCCCTGAATGTAGGTGTCAGTGAGGAGGACTAGACAATCTATGAGGACTTGTCATACAAATGAATTTTGGGTGCCCATCCCACACTGAGGAATGCTTTCTCTGCCTGAACACATGGGGGAGGGCCTAGGCTCTGCCCTGGATGAAATGACAGAAATCCCCCATAGAGGACTTCTCCCTCCCTGGAGAGTGGAGTGGGAATTGGGTGGAGGGCTGGGGGAATTGTGATTGGCAGGAGAGGGAGGGAGGGAGGAGTTGGAATTAACATGTGAAGCAAACTTGTTTCCAATTTAAATTAAAGAAAAAAGAAAATAAAGTTCAGCCTTCCCTTAGTCTTGTTCCCAACTAGCTCTTAAACCTTAAATTAACCTGCTTATATTAATCTTCCATGTGGCTTATTGCCTCCCCATAGTACTATACATCTGACTTTCCTTCTTTTGTCATTTAGTGTATATCTTTACATTCAGTAGCATTTTCAATACTGCTGTCTTATATCCCTATAGAACTTTGGAGTTCATGCATTTCCAATTTGTATTTAAAGCAAGTAGGAATGTTAGTGAGCCAGAGGTCTGACTTTCCATTCCACACTGGATGAGGATAATAGAATAGTGAAGAAAATATTCACTTTATATCCTTTCATGAGCAGTGATATGCATTGGTTCATGGCTGATTGCACCATGGTGATGAGATATAGTACCAGTATAAGTTATGCTTCTGTGGACTGAAAATCTGAAAATTTTGTACTAGATTCTTGTGCATGCCTCTGTTTGCAAAGTGTTATCCTTTACTGCAAACACAACTACAGTGAAATAATTTTCCCCGGAAAGCCCTGGAAGCAGGTTCCACTGACTTCTTTGGGAGCTGGCATAGTGAATCGATGCCAGGTTCTCAGCATTGAACTTCAACACCTACATAGCTTCATCACTTGTACTGATCCCAAAGTGTATTCAGGTACAAGTGATGAAGCTATGTAGGTGTTGAAATTATTTCACTGCAAAAACTGGAAGGAAGTTATACAGGGAATTTTTTTCAAGGACTGGATTCACAATGACTATTGGTACAGATCATTTAATATTGTTTGTAGATGTGAATGGTACAGTGTGATTTCTAGGCCACTCTAGATGGACCTGTCACTGCATCAGTGAGTGTCAAAGTAGAAACTAAAGACTATGCCACTGACTTATACTCATTAATGACAGAAACTCAGTCAAAATGCCAATTTCTTTACACGATACTGGAGTAGTATATGCCTTCACATCTAGTCTAATAGGTGTGAAGTAAGGTCACACACAATGTCTCTCACAGCAACCTAGTATGACTCTTGAAAAATCATATGGAATGAGAATTTTTTTTGAGATTTTATTTTATTTTTCCATTTTTTAATATTTTTCATTTCATTTTGCATTCTAAACATAGTTCTCCCTCCCAGCCCTCCTCCTGCCACCTTACTTCCTCCTACCTCCCTAAACATCCCCCTAGCACACCCCCAGCACACTGATCCTCAAAGGTAAAGGCTCACATGAGGAGTTGTGCCAGGGCCAGGCCTTTCTCCCATGCTTTAAGATTGAGCATGCAGTCCCTCGATAGGGAGTTAATATGCATTCCACCAAAGAAGATAAAGTGGCCAATGCTATGATAGTTTTTAATCTATTGAATTGTTTTTTCGCTTTTTGTTCTTGCTTGTTTTTCATTTTTAAATACTTTAATTTTTTTCACTTGTCTATAAAATTTTTCTAGTACAATTGCCTTATTTTCTATACATATTAAATATCATTTGTATGTTTTTAAGTCCATTCTATGTGTGCTCACTACTTTTCTTTCCCCACAACTCTTAGTTTTTACTTATGCTTCTTTCTTTCTCTTCTCCATTCACTCTTCATCCTATTTCATCTTTTTCTGCACTTTCTACCTTCTCTTTCTTATCCTCATGTTCTGTTCTCAGCTTGTTTTGTGTTTATTTGTTTTGAGGAAATTCCTCATCAGATTACCTGTGGCAAAAATATTTTTAAAACTTGTTGATTAATACTTGGTGAAGGATCTGTTGTCTAAACAACAAGGCATGTTTGAATTCGGCATGAAGCCAGCATGCCTACCACCACTGTTACCATTCCCAGGACCCCCATTGACATAGCACCTCTCCGTTGCCAAACCGATCCCTCGATCAGGGCCATAGCTTTTTACCACCAGCCTTCCTCTGTTACAAGGGTAACCTGCAGATGATTTCCAGCTACAATTTGATGGTCTAAACAGTTATAAAGTTTACAATCATTTCAAGATCCATTCAAGAAAGCATTTAGAAGGTGCACTTCATGGCAATACTGGTAGCCATAAAGTCTGGTTACAGATGATTCAAGGATGAAGTTCTCTAATGACGGACAACCTGTGGGAAGACCTTCTGCCTAAGACAGGGGTCTCCAAGTCCCCTAAGGAGGGACAAGGTAAGGGGGTGACCCTAACTGACCTAAGACAGGAGTGCCTCTTAAGAAAATAAAAAAGGGGGAATTGTGGGAACAAAATTCCCATGGACACCAAGAAAGATTCCTCCAGGGGTTCTTTTTCTTTTGGTGTCTCAGATCTTGCATTGAGTTGCTGACGTTTTCCCTTTGTAATTGAGTATAAACCAGAGGAGAAAACCACCTGTCTCACCAAAGCTGCTTTAAGTCATAATGTTTATCTCTGCAACAAAAAGTGAACTAGATCATTCTTAAATACAATCATCTAAAGCTTTTCTAATATTCATTCTCCATGGGTTCTAACAGAACTGAAATTTCCCTTTGCTTGGTTTTTCTTCAAATCACCTAATAATAATGCCTGCAAATTAATCTACCTCTTTGTATACTTAGTCACTAATAGTCCACTTATAAATTTAGTAACTAATGTATAAGTATGCATTCAGAAATCCTTGTTTCTTTTTTATATATTTTATTTTCCAGTTTAAATATAGATAAGAAACGAGGTTGCTTCACAAGTCAGTTCCAGATCCCTCGCACATTCCCTCCCCTCCTCTCGTGCCCTCCACCCAACCCCCCCCGTTATCCCCTCATTCCCCCAGGGAGGGTGAGGCCTAGCATAGGGGTGTCCATAGTCTGTCATTTCATATAGGGCAGGGCCTAGACCCTTCCCCAAGAGCTCAGGGTGAGAGTGCATCTCACATTGTTATATGGGAGTCCAAAGTCTGTGTGTATAATTGGGATGGGTACTGATCTGCTGCCCAAGGCTCAATAGATTACCTAGGCCTCCTCACTGACACCCAGATTCAGGGGGTCTTGATCAGTCCCATGCTGGCTTCCCAGGCTGATGCCTGGGATTCAAGAGTTAACTTTTGTCTGGTCAGCTGTTTCTGGGGGTTAAACCAGCCCAGTCTTAATCCCTTTGATCATCAGTCCTCCCTCTCTGTTACTGGCTTTCTTGAGTTCAGCTCAGTACTTAACCAAGGGAGTCTGCCTCTTCTTCGATCAGCCACTAAATGAAGTTTCTGTTTCCCAGACTCTCTGGACATAGGATTGTAGGCTGGCACTCCCTAGATCTATGTCTACAATCCATATATGAGAGAGTACATGCCATGTTTCTCTTTTTGTGACTGGGTTACCTCACTCAGGATGGTTTCTTCTAGTGTCATCCATTTGCCTGTGAATCTCAGGATTCCATTGGTTTTTTCTGCTGAATAGTACTCCATTGTGTAGATGTACCACATTTTCTCTATCCACTCTTCAGTTGAGGGACATCTAGGTTGATTCCAAGTTCTGGCTATTACAAATAAAGCTGCTATGAACATAGTGGAACAGACATCTTTCTTGTATGAATGGGCATCTTTTGGATATATGCCTAAGAGTGGAGTTGCTGGGTCTTGTGGTAGGTTTATTCCCATTTTTCTGAGGAATCTCCATACTGCTTTCCAAAGTGGCTGAACCAGTTGGCACTCCCACCAGCAATGGAGGAGTGTCCCCCTTTCACCAAATGCTCTCCAGCATAAATTGTCATTGGTGTTTTTGATTTTAGCCATTCTGACAGGAGTGAGATGGTATCTCAGAGTTGTTTTGATTTGCATTTCCCGGATGGCTAAGGATGTTGAGCACTTTCTCAAGTGCCTCTCAGCCATTTTAGACTCCTCTATTGGAAACTCTCTATTTAGTTCTGCAGCCTACTTTTTAATTGTGTCCTTTGGTGTTTTGGAGACTTGCTTCTTGAGTTCTTTGTAAATTTTGGAGATCAACCCTCTGTCAGATGTGGGATTAGTGAATATTTTTTCCCATTCTGTGGGCTGCCTTTTTGTCTTGCTCACTGTGTCCTTTGCCTTACAGAAGCTTCTCAGTTTCATTAGGTCCCCTTTATTAATTGCTGATCTCACTGTCTGTGCTACTGGGTTCAGGAAGCTGTCTCCTGTACCAATTCGTTCAAGGGTACCACCCACTTTCTCTTCTAAGAGGTTCAGTGTGGCTGGATTTATGTTGAGGTCTTTGATCCATTTGGACTTAAGTTTTGTGCATGGCGATAAACATGGATCGATCGGCATTCTTCTACATGCCAGTCTCCAATTATGCCAGCACCATTTGTTGAAGATGCTTTCTTGATTCCATTGTATATTTTTAGCTTCTTTGTCAAAGATCAGATGTTCATACTCGTGTGGGTTAATACCCGGGTTTTCAATTCGATTCCATTGGTCTACCTGTCTATTTTTGTGCCAATACCAAGCTGTTTTCAGGACTATAGCTCTATAATAGAGCTTGAGGTCAGGGATGGTGTTACCTCCGGACGTTGCCTCGTTGAACAGGGTTGTTTTGGCTATCCTGTGTCTTTTGTTTTTCCATACAAAATTGATTATTGTTCTTTCAAGGTCTGTGAAGAATTGTACTGGGATTTTAATGGGGATTGCATTGAATCTGTAGATTGCTTTTGGCTGGATTGCCATTTTTAAAACATTGATCCTACCTATCCAAGAGCATGGGAGATCTTTCCATTTTCTGAGGGCTCCATTAATTTCTTTCTTTAAAGATTCAAAGTTCTTACGATACAGGTCTTTCACTTGTTTGGTTAGCATTACCCCGAGGTATTTTATGTTGTTTGTGGCAATTGTAAAGGGTGATCTTTCTCTGATTTCGCTTTCAGCCCTTTTATCATCTGTATATAGTAGGGCTACTGATTTTCTTGAGTTGATCTTGTAGCCTGCCACTTTGCTGAAGGTGTTAATCAACTGTAAGAGTTCCTGGTAGAGTTCCTTGGGTAATTCATGTAAACTATCCTATCGACTGCAAACAGTGAAAGTTTGACCTCTTCCTTCCCAATTTGTATCCCCTTGTTCCCCCTTTGTTGTCATATGGCAATAGCTAGAACTTCAAGTACCATGTTGAAAAGGTATGGAGAGAGTGGACAGCCTTTTTTTGTTCCTGATTTTAGAGTAATTGCGTTGAGTTTCTGTCCATTTAGTTTCATGTTGGCTGTTGGTTTACTGTATATAGCTTTTATTATGTTTAAGTATGTCCCTGTTATCCCAGATCTGTCCAAGACCTTTATCATGAAGGGGTGTTGGATTTTTTCAAAGGCTTTTTCAGCATCTAGCGAGATGATCATGTGATTTTTGTTTTTCAGCTTGTTTATATGGTGGATTACGTTGATGGATTTTCATATGTTGAACCATCCCTGCATCCCTGGGATGAAACCTACTTGATCGTGGTGAATAATTGTTTTGATGTGTTCTTGGATCCGATTTGCCAGTATTTTATTGAGTATTTTTGAACCAATGTTCATGAGGGATATTGGTCTGAAGTTCTCTTTCTTAGTTATATCTTTGTGTGGCTTGGGGATCAAGGTTATTGAAGCCTCATAGAAAGAGTTTAGCAAAGCCCCTTCTGCTTCTATTGTGTGGAACACTTTGAGAAGAATTGGTATAAGCTGTTCTGTGAATTTCTGGTAGAATTCTGCACTGAGGCCATCTGGACCTGGACTTTTTTTGGTTGGGAGACTTTTGATGACAGCTTCTATTTCCATAGGGGTTATAGGTCTATTTAAATTGCTTATCTGTTCTTGATTTAGTTTTGGCAAATGATAGCTGTCCAGGAAGTCATCCATTTCCTTTAAATTTTCGAATTTTGTGGAGTGCAGGTTTTCAAAGTATGACCTAATGATTCTCTGGATTTCCTCAGAGTCTGTTATTATGTCCCCCTTTTCAATTCTGATTTTGTTATATTCAGATCTGGAGTCTGGGCTGCTTGGCTCCCGCTGGGATTGGGAGCTCTGTGCAGTTCCCAGGCGATCTGCAGGCACTGGAACACAGGCCGGGAAGCTGGCCTGTTTACCTGATGCTGCCGGAGGGATCCAAAGTGATATTTTCATGTAAGTATATACCATACCTGGGGAATTTATTCTTAAACCCCCTTAGATTTAAATTTCTTAGCCGGCCTATTTACCTGATGCTGCTGGAGGGACAGCTACTTCCCTGGACTCCCAGGCTCCTCTCGTTTCCTGGTCTCGATGGTGGGAGAGAAGATCTGGAGTCTGGGCTGCTTGGCTCCCGTCGGGTTTGGGAGCTCTGTGCAGTTCCCAGGAGATCTGCAGGCACTGGAACACAGGCCGGGAAGCTGGCCTGTTTACCTGATGCTGCCGGAGGTATCCAAAGTGATATTTTCATGTAAGTATATACCATACCTGGGGAATTTATTCTTAAACCCCCATAGATTTCAATTTCTTACCTGTTCACTTCTTCAATTGTCTTTTACTTTGTAGAAGACAGGTTCATTCTGCTTTCATTTCCTTTGTGTTTACATAAATTTATGTATCCGTAGAACCCACAAAAATAGAAAATGGGACAGTTATCTTTCTAAGGCTGCCTTAATTCAATTGAAACAAGAATTTTAGACTGAATCAATGTTTTTGCTCATGATACTGTTCTCTTTTTAATTGCACAAAAAATCTCATTGTATACGTTGAGTACACTCTAATTTTTTAGTACTCAACCTGTGTTTTCTTCCATAACTTCAGTATTGTGAAGAATGTTCAAAAAACCTGATGTCCAAACAGTTGTGAATTTTATGATTTGAAAAATAAATGTGTGAAAACTTATAAAGTACAACTGGAACAAGTTTACATTCCCACCATCAATACACAAGTCTTCACTTTCATCCAAGTCTTTAATAGCATTTGTAGTTAATGCTTTAATAAGAACTTCATTTCTACTGGGATTTGATAAATCTTTTATATTTCAAGTTTATTTTTTTAACTTCTTTTTGCATTCCATCCACAGTTCTCCCTTCCACCCCTCCTCCTGCATCCACCAAAATCTTAATGTGTTTGTTAGTTGGTTTCTTTTTGCCTTTCTCTGAAGTTTACGCAGATTATGCAGAACCCTTCCTTCTGCTGCATACAAGAAACACATCATAACATCAAAGACAGATGTTATCTCAGAGTAAAGGGTTGGGAAAAGATCTTCCAATCAAATGGTCCCAAGAAACAAGCAGGTGTAGCAATCCTAATATCTAACAAACTAGACATCAAATTAAAATCAATCAAAAGAGTTGAAGAAGGACACTTCATATTCATCAAAGGAAAAGTACATCAAGATGAAGTCTCAATTTTAAACATCTATGCCCCAAATACAAAGGCACCTACATTCGTAAAAGAAACATTACTAAAGCTCAAAATGCACATAAAATCTCACACACTAATAGTAGGAGACTTCAACACTCTGCTCTCACTGCTAAACAGGACCTCCAGACAGAAATTTAACAAAGAAACAAATGAGCTAATAGAAGTTATGACCCAATTGGGTTTAACAGACATCTATAGAACATTCCACCCAAACACAAAGGGATATACCGTCTTCTCAGCGCCTCATGGAACCTTCTCTAAAATTGACCACATAATAGGAAACATAGCAAATCTCCACAGATACAAAAAAATTGGAATAACCCCCTGCATCTTATCAGACCACCATGCATTAACATTAGAATTCAACAATAACACACATCGCAGAAACCCTACAAACTCATGCAAATTGAACAATGCACAATTTCACCATCCCTGGATAAAAGAAGAAATAAAAAAAGAAATTAAAGACTTCCTGGAATTCAATGAGAATGAAGACACAACATACACAAACTTATGGGACACTTTGAAAGCAGTGCTGAGAGGAAAGTTTATAGCACTAAGTGCCCACATGAAAAAACTGGAGAACAGTCATACTAGAGAATTAATAGAACAGCTGAATGTTCTAGAACAAAAAGAAGCAAACTCACCCAGGAGGAGCAGATGCCAGGAAATAATCAAATTGAGGGCAGAAATCAATCAAGTAGAAACCAGGAAAACAATGAGAAGA
>NW_024431115.1:0-739 GCF_017639785.1 Mesocricetus auratus
CCACACTCAAACTCTTAGAAGAGAAAGTGTGAGATACTCTTCAATGAGTTGGTACAGGAGACCACTTCTTTGCACCTTTTAATATCCTTGCTGATTCTGTAAAGATAGTGATTTGATTACTACAGTGACTTTCATTACTGGGTGCTCTTCCAGATGTCCTGAGTTCAATTCCGAGCAACAACATGGTTAATTCACAACCATCTGATGTGAGGAGCCGCCCTCACTATCGCTATTGCCATTAGAAGATGGCGCTCACATCTGCTGTCAGTTGGAGTTTACCGTTTAAGCTGTGCCTCACCCGTCATCTGGGGTGATGAGCAAACCACCAATCCCGGCTCTACACGTCTCACTCGGAGCTCCTAGGCTTATATAAGGGGCTGGGTTTCTTAGCTTGGGGTCTCCCTCTCAGAAGCTGATCATCTATCTCTCAAGATGTATTAAAGCTTTACTGCAGAAGGATCCGAGTGTCCTGCGTCGTTCTTGCTGGCGAGACGGTAGCGCGGGACATCTGGTGCCGAAACCCGGGAACTCTTCAACATCGCCGGCGCCACGGGAGACCCCTCGGAAGACGGGGCGGATTCAGAACTGCAGGGACGTAAGTTCAGAGAGGTATGCTTTATCCTGAACACCCCCTTTCTCGACTTTGGCCTTAGTTTGTCATCACCGTGGGACGGGTCAGTGGAGGCTTTGGTGCTAGTCCTGTTTGTCCTTCTTCATCGTGGCTGGTACTGACAGAACG
>NW_024431116.1:0-4489 GCF_017639785.1 Mesocricetus auratus
TGTAGACAAGATGGCCTACACCACACTGAAAGTTCTTACGATACAGGTCTTTCACTTGTTTGGTTAGTGTTACCCAAGGTATTTTATGTTGTTTGTGGCAATTGTAAAGGGTGATGTTTCTCTGATTTCTTTTTCAGCCCATTTGTCATCTGTATATAGTAGGGCTACTGATTTTCTTGAGTTGATCTTGTAGCCTGCCACTTTGCTGAAGGTGTTAATCCCTGGTAGAGTTCTTTGGGTCATTGATGTAAACTATCATATCGTCTGCAAACAGTGAAAGTTTGACCTCTTCCTTCCCAATTTGTATCCCCTTGTTCCCAGTTTGTTGTCGTATGGCAATAGCTAGAACTTCAAGTACCATGTTGAAAAGGTATGGAGAGAGTGGACAGCCTTGTTTTGTTCCTGCTTTTAGAGGAATTGCGTTGAGTTTCTGTCCATTTAGTTTGATGTTGGCTGTTGGTTTACTGTATATAGCTTTTATTATGTTTAAGTATGTCCCTGTTATCCCAGATCTCTCCAAGACCTTTATCATGAAGGGGTGTTGGATTTTGTCAAAGGCTTTTTCAGCATCTAGTGAGATGATCATGTGATTTTTGTTTTTCAGCTTGTTTATATGGTGGATTACGTTGATGGATTTTCGTATGTTGAACCATCCCTGCATCCCTGGGATGAAACCTACTTGATCGTGGTGAATGATTGTTTTGATGTGTTCTTGGATCCGATTTGCCAGTATTTTATTGAGTATTTTTGCATCAATGTTCATGAGGGATATTGGTCTGAAGTTCTCTTTCTTGGTTGTATCTTTGTGTGGCTTGGGGATCAAGGTTATTGAAGCCTCATAGAAAGAGTTTGGCAAAGACCCTTCTGCTTCTATTGTGTGGAACACTTTGAGAAGAATTGGTGTAAGCTGTTCTTTGAATTTGTGGTAGAATTCTGCACTGAGGCCATCTGGACCTGGACTTTTTTTGGTTGGGAGACTTTTGATGACAGCTTCTATTTCCATAGGGGTTATAGGTCTATTTAAATTGCTTATCTGTTCTTGATTTAGTTTTGGCAAATGATAGCTGTCCAGGAAGTCATCCATTTCCTTTAAATTTTCGAATTTTGTGGAGTACAGGTTTTCAAAGTATGACCTAATGATTTCTGGATTTCCTCAGAGTCTGTTGTTATGTCCCCCTTTTCATTTCTGATTTTGTTAATTTGCGTGTTCACTTTCTGCTGTTTGGTAAGTTTGGACAAAGGTTTGTCTATCTTGTTGATTTTCTCAAAGAACCAACTCTTCGTTGAATTGATCCTTTGTATTGTTTTCCTGGTTTCTACTTTGTTGATTTCAGCCATCAATTTGATTATTTCCTGGCGTCTACTCCTCCTGGGGGAGTTTGCTTCTTTGTGTTCTAGAGCTTTTAGCTGTGATGTTAATTCTCTGGTATAACTGTTTTCCTGTTTCTTCATGTGAGCACTTAGTGCTATGAACTTCCCCCGTAGCACTGCTTTCAAAGTGTCCCATAGGTTTGGGTATGTTGTGTCTTCATTCTCATTGAATTCGAGGAAGTCTTTAATTTCTTTTTTTATTTCCTCTTTGACCCAGGGATGGTGCAGTTGATCATTATTCAATTTCCATGAGTTTGTAGGTTTTCTGCAATTTGTGTTGTTGTTGAATTCTAATTTTAAGGCATGGTGGTCTGATAAGATGCATGGAGTTTTTCCAATGTTTTTGTAGCTGCTGAGGTTTGATATGTTGCCAAGTATGTGGTCGATTTTTGAGAAGGTTCCATGTGGTGTTGAGAAGAAGGTATATTCTTTTTTATGTGGATGAAATGTTCTATAGATATCTGTTAATCCCAGTTGGGTCATTACTTCTATTAGACCCTTTGCTTCTTTGTTGAGTTTCTGTCTGGTATTCTTGTCTAGTGGTGAGAGTGGTGTGTTGAAATCTCCCACTATAACTGTGTGGGGCTTTAGATGAGATTTAAGTTCTAATAATGTTTCTTTAACGAATGTGGATGCCTTTGTATTGGGGGCATAGATGTTCAGGATAGACACTTCAACTTGGTGGGTTTCACCTGTGATGAGTATGTAATGAACTCCTTCATCTCTTTTGATTGATTTTATTTTAAAGTCTAGTTTGTTAGATATTAGGATTGCTACCCCGGCTTGTTTCTTGGGTCCATTTGATTGAAAAAATTTTTCCCAACCTTTAACTCTCAAGTAATGTCTGTCTTTGAGGGTGAGGTATGTTTCTTGTATGCAGCAGAAGGAAGGGTTCTGTCTTCGAATCCATTCTGCTAGTCTGTGTCTTTTTATGGGTGAGTTAAGGCCGTTAATATTGAGGGATATTAATGACCATTGATTGCTCATCCTTCTTCGATTTGCGATGGTTGTTGTTGGTGGAATTATGGGTGGAATTTCACCCATTTGTTCTTTTGGCTGTTGGTAGAGAGGGAATCTCTAATGCTTATGTTTTTCTGGTTGTAGTTAGCTTCCTTGGGTTGGAGTTTTCCTTCCAAAATTTTCTGTAGGGCTGGGTTAGTGGACACATATTGGTTGAATCTAGTTTTGTCATGGAATATCTTGTTTTCTCCGTCTATAGTGATTGAGAGCTTTGCCGGGTATAGTAGTCTGGGCTGGCATCCATGGTCTCTTAGTCTACGTAGAACATCTATCCAGGACCTTCTGGCTTTCAGAGTTTCCATGGAGAAATCCGGTGTAATTCTGATAGGTCTGCCTTTATATGTTACTTGACCTTTTTCCTTAGCTGCTCTTAATATTCTTTCTTTATTCTGTATGTTTAGGGTCTTGATTATTATGTGGCAAGGGGATTTTTTTTGTGGTCCACTCTATTTGGTGTTCTGTAGGCTTCTTGTACCTTCATTGGCATGTCTTTCTTAAGGTTGGGAAAGTTTTCTTCTATGATTTTGTTGAATATGCCTTCTGCCCCTTTGAGGTGGATTTCTTCTCCTTCTTCTATACCTATTATTCTTAGGTTTGGTCTTTTCATGCTGTCCCATAATTCCTGGATGTTTTGTGTTAAGGATTTGTTGGATTTAAGGTTTTCTTTGGTTGATAAATCCATTTCTCCTAATGTATCTTCAACACTTGAGATTCTCTCTTCCATCTCTTCTATTCTGTTGGTAATGCTTGTATTGGTAGTGCCTGACTGTCCAGCTTTTCTATTTTCTACCTTTCTTCAGATTGTGTTTTTTTTTAGTGTCTCTATTTCAGTTTTCAACCCTTGCAGCGTTTGCATTGCTTCTTGCAATTTTCTGTTTATCTGTTCGTCCGTTTGTTGCCTTTTATGAATTTTTTGGTTTGTTCTTTCTTCCATTTCTTGCATTTTTTGGTTTGCTTTTTGTTCCATTTCTTGGATTTTGTGCTTTGTTTCTTCTTCCATTTCCTGCCTTCTTTGGTTTGTTTCTTCCTCCATTTTTTTCATTTTTTGCTTTGTTTTTTCTACCATTTCTTGCATTTTTTGCTTTGTTTCTTCTTCCATTTCCTGCCTTATTTGGTATGTTTCTTCTTCTAATTCTTGCATTTTTTGCTTTGCTTTTTCTTCCATTTCTTGCATTTTTTGCTTCATTTCTTCTTCCATTTCGTGCCTTTTTTGGTTTGTTTTTTCTTCCAATTCTTGCATTTTTTTGGTTTGTTTTTCTGGCATTTCTTGCATTTTTGGTTTGTTTTTTCTTCCATTTCTTTGAGGGATTTTCCAATATCCTCTTTTAGGGCCTCTATCATTTTCATGAAAGTGCTTTTAAGGTCGTTGTCTTCTGCTTCCTTCACGTTGGAATATTGGGGTCTTGCTGGTGTGGAGTCTCTAGAATCTGGCGGTGTCATATTTGTTTTTCTGTTGCTGACTGTGTTTTTGTATTGTCTCTTTCCCATCTCTTCTTCTAGTGGGTGCAGAAAGAGCCCCTTCCTGGTCTGGGGACCAGAGTTCCCTTTTGGTGGGTGCGAGAAGGTCCAGTAATCTGGTGGTTCTTCTATACCTTGTCCAAATGCTGGTCCGTGGGTAGAGAAGAAGAACAGGAATCTGGGGCGCTTAGCCTCCTACCTGGTCCCCTGGACCCTATGCTGGGTCCTGTTGTACCTGATCCGGAACAGCTACTCCCCTGGTCTCCCTGGCTCCTGTAGTTTCCTGGTCTCTTTGGTGGGAGAGAAGATCTGGAGTCTGGGGTGCTTGGCTCCCGCCGGGATTGGGAGCTCTGTGCAGTTCCCAGGCGATCTGCAGGCTCTGGAACACAGGCCGGGAAGCTGGCCTGTTTACCTGATGCTCCCACCGGGATTGGGAGCTCTGTGAAGTTCCCAGGCGATCTGCAGGCTCTGGAACACAGGCCAGGAAGCTGACCAGTTTACCTGATGATGCCAGAGGGACAGCTACTTCCCTGTACTCCCAGCCTCCTCTCCTTTCCTGGAATCATTGGTGGGAGAGAAGATCTGGAGTCTGGGGTGCTTGGCTCCCGCCGGGATTGGGAGCTCTGTGCAGTTCCCAGGC
>NW_024431117.1:0-1041 GCF_017639785.1 Mesocricetus auratus
GTCCAGGTGTGCTCACCTCCCTGGAGATCAAACTTTTCAAGCTCACAGTGAGCCGGGACAAGAGATCCTCCTCACTACCTCATCCCCATGAGAATGTCCAGGACAACCTCCAAAATAATACAGAGCAATCCTGTCTTGAAAAAAACACAAACAAAAAAAGAAATTACTCCAGTATATTTCTGTAGGTATTCACTGCTTTGAAATTTCCTCTTAGAACTGCTTTCATTGTGGCCCTTATTTCAGACATGCTGTGTTTTCTTTTTCAGTCTGTCTTTCTGTCTTGATGAACTCTTCACTCAGTAGTGAGTTGTTTGGCTTCCATGAGTTTTTTATTTCATGTTGGTGTTGCTGATATCCAGCTTTAATTCATGGTGGTTGGATAGAGTTCAGGGTGTTATTTCAATTTTCTAATAACTTGGAGACTTGTTTATTCTTTATTATGGTGAATTTTGGAGAAAGTTCCGTGGATTGTTGGACAAAAATTATTCTTATGTATTTAGTGATGATATTACATAGCTGTCTCTCACATCCATTTGACTTATGATTTTATCCATCTCCAGTTTTTCTCTATTTAGTTCATATCTGGAAGATCAACCTATTTGTATGATTAGTGTATGGAAGTCACCAGGTATTACTGTGTTAGATCACTGTATGATTTTAAGCAGTAATATTGTTTCTTTTACAAATATTGTTGTCCTGATGTTTGGAGGCATGCTAAGAATTGTAAAATGTTCTTGATATATTTTAACTTTAATTATTATATACTGTCCTTCTCAACACCTTCAGCATTGCTTTTGCTTGGATTTTATTTTATTATATAATATAAAAATAACTATGCCTTCTTGTGACTTTTTATATGCATAGAAAGGACATATATATTTACCTGTTTGTCCTAGCCCTGGCTAACAAGTTCATTTCTTTATCAGAATTAGAACCTACTTCCTTGAGATTTTGGTGTGTATTGAAGAACAGCTGAGATATTCAGCCTCTTGAACAGAACAACTCCTGGGTCCTTGAAATTTTTATTGGAAGGCAACCATT
>NW_024431118.1:0-22342 GCF_017639785.1 Mesocricetus auratus
AAGAGAATCGAAGCTTTGCTATCGTTGTGGTAAAGGTTATCATAGGGCTAGCGAATGCAGGTCAGTCCGGGATGTAAAAGGGAGGCTTCTGCCCCCTATTGAAGAATCCAAGGTACCCCAATCAAAAAACGGGTCACGGGGCCCATGGTCCCAGGGCCCTCAGAAATATGGGAACCAATTTCAGAAAAGCAATCAAGAGGAAGTAGAGGTTTCCGAGGAACCTCCGGAATGGACTTGCGTGCCGCCTCCGACTTCTTACTCATGCCCCAAATGAATGTTCAACCGGTCCCAGTCCATTCCCCTGGACCTTTGCCCCCTGCCACCATTGGGCTTATTCTGGGCCGTGGCTCCTTAACTTTACAGGGACTCATTATATATCCTGGGATTGTTGACCCATATCATAAAGAGGAGATTCAAGTTCTCTGTTCTAGCCCTCGGGGTGTATTTTCTATAAAGCAGGGAGATAGAATTGCACAACTGGTGTTGCTGCCCTCCCTCGGGGATGGAGAAACCTACACTTTACAAAAAAGGGCTATGGGATCTTCTGGAAGTGATTCAGCCTATCTGGCTATACCCCTAAATGAGAGACCTACAATAAAATTGTTAATTAATGGAAAAGAATTTGAAGGGATAATGGATTCGGGAGCAGACAAAAGCATTATTTCACTCCATTGGTGGCCGAAGTCTTGGCCCACTGTTGTTTCATCTCATTCTCTACAAGGTCTTGGATACCAGTCCTCTCCTGCCATCAGTGCCTCAGCCTTAACCTGGCGGGATGCTGAAGGCAAACAGGGATGTTTTACCCCCTATGTGTTGCCACTCCCTGTAAATTTATGGGGACGAGATGTGTTACAAGCCATGGGCATGACCCTAACTAATGAATACTCCCCCAGGCATCAGCCATTATGGCAAAGATGGGGTATACAAATGGTAGAGGCTTGGGTAGGCAAGAACAAGGCAGAATAAAACCCATTACACAACACGGAAATCGGGGTAGAAAAGGACTGGGTTTTATTTAGGGGCCGTTGAGGCTTCACGACCCATACCATGGAAAACAGAGGAGCCGTTATGGGTCTCTCAATGGCCTCTATCCTCTGAAAAATTAGAGGCTGTCACAAGATTAGTGCAAGAACAGGAACGGCTGGGGCATCTAGAGCCTTCTACCTCCCCATGGAATACACCAATTTTTGTTATTAAGAAGAAATCTGGGAAGTGGAGATTACTCCACGACCTGCGGGCCATTAACAATCAGATGCATCTTTTTGGCCCTGTTCAAAGAGGCCTTCCTTTGCTTTCTGCACTTCCTCAAGATTGGAAGCTTATTATTATAGATATTAAGGATTGTTTCTTCTCTATTCCACTTTACCCACGGGATAGACCAAGGTTTGCCTTCACTATCCCTTCTCTTAATCATATGGAACCAGACAAGAGATTTCAGTGGAAGGTACTGCCGCAAGGCATGGCCAATAGCCCAACAATATGTCAGCTATATGTGCAGGAGGCTTTGGAGCCAATTAGGAAGCAATTTACATCTTTAATCGTTATCCATTATATGGACGATATTCTTATTTGTCACAAAGAGTTAGATGTTTTACAAAAGGCTTTTCCCATGCTGGTGGCTGAATTAAAACAGTGGGGATTAGAGATTGCCTCAGAAAAGGTTCAAATTGCAGATACAGGGCTCTTTTTGGGCTCAAAGATTACTCCCAAAAATATAGTTCCTCAGAAAATAGAAATTCGCAAAGACCACTTACAAACATTAAATGATTTTCAGAAACTTCTGGGAGATATAAATTGGTTGAGGCCCTTTTTAAAAATTCCATCTGCTGATCTAAAACCCCTCTTCGATCTCCTGGAGGGTGAGCCTCATATCTCCTCACCCAGAAAATTTACCCCTGCCGCCCACCGAGCCTTACAGATGGTGGAAGAGGCCTTACAGGAAGCACAATTACAACGAATTGAGGAGTCACTACCTTTTAATCTGTGTGTTTTTAAGACAGCTCAATTGCCAACTGCAGTCCTGTGGCAACATGGACCATTACTTTGGATTCATCCAAATGCTTCCCCTGCTAAGATTATTGACTGGTACCCTGATGCTGTTGCACAGCTCGCGCTCGCGGAATAAAAGCAGCTGTTACACATTTTGGCAGGGATCCTGATTCCTTGATTGTGCCTTATACTGCTGCACAAGTTCAGACCTTGGCAGCCACATCTAGTGATTGGGCAGTTTTAGTTACTTCCTTTTCAGGACAAATTGATAATCATTTTCCAAAGCATCCAATTTTACAGTTTGCCCTAAACCAGGCTATAGTGTTTCCACAAGTGACAGCTAAAGACCCACTCCCAGATGGGACTGTGGTGTACACTGATGGATCAAAAACTGGTATGGGAGCTTATGTGGTCAAGGATAGGGTTATATCTAAACAATATAATGAAACTTCACCTCAAGTTGTAGAATGTCTGATAGTACTGGAGGTTCTTGAGGCTTTTCCAGGACCCCTCAATATTGTATCAGATTCCTCTTATGTGGTTAATGCAGTTAATCTCCTTGAGATAGCTGGAATAATAAGATCCTCCAGCAGAGTTGCTAACATCTTTCAGAAGATACAAGCTGCCTTGTTAAATAGGAGATTTCCTGTTTTCATTACCCATGTCCGAGCACATTCTGGACTCCCAGGTCCCATGTCCTTAGGGAATGACTTAGCGGACAAGGCTACAAAGCTGGTGGCCGCTGCCTTGTCTACCCATGCACAAGCAGCAAAAGAATTCCATAAGCGCTTTCATGTGACGGCTGAGACCTTGCGCCGTCGTTTTGCTCTATCCAGGAAAGAGGCTAGGGAAATTGTTACTCAATGCCAGAATTGCTGCGAATTCTTACCTACTCCCCACATGGGAATAAACCCACGTGGCATTAGACCATTGCAGATGTGGCAGATGGATGTTACTCATATTCCCTCTTTTGGAAGGCTTCAATATGTTCATGTTTCTGTTGACACCTGTTCTGGCGTAATGTTTGCCACACCCCTAACAGGGGAAAAGGCCTCATATGTGATTCAACATTGCCTTGAGGCCTGGAGTGCTTGGGGAAAACCCAGAATTTTAAAAACAGACAATGGACCAGCATATACCTCTCAAAAATTCCGACAGTTTTGTCGGCAAATGGATGTTACCCATCTAACTGGCCTACCTTATAACCCTCAAGGACAGGGCATTGTGGAACGTGCCCATCGTACACTCAAATCATATCTGATTAAACAAAAGGGGAGTATTGAGGATGTTCTACCCTCGGTACCAAGAGTTGCTGTATCCATGGCACTTTTTACCCTTAATTTCTTGAACTGTGATGCCCAAGGCCACACTGCGGCTGATCGCCACAGTTTAGAGCCTGATAGGCCAAAAGAAATGGTAAAATGGAAAGATGTCTTGACTGATCTCTGGAAAGGCCCGGATCCTATTCTTATAAGATCCAGGGGAGCTGTGTGTGTTTTTCCACAGGAGGAAGAAAACCCCTGTGGATCCCTGAAAGACTCACTCGAAGAGCTCCTTCACAACTCCAGAATAAGAAGGATGGAGGCCAAGTGGGTGATGAAGACTCTCCTACTCGGGATGATGGTTCCTAGTATGATGGGAGAGTTACGGTGGGCCATCATGTCTACCTTCCCCTACCGATGCCAGTGATGCAGAATGCCCAGGTGTTCCCTAGATTTTTCACAAATAATAGAGAGTTGGGGCTTGCCTTTTTGCCTTTAGATCCTCAGATACAGAGTTTTCAGGATGAGAGAACCTTGTCATTAGTAGGAAGCTTGTGCTTTACTGTGATTTCTTCATTAAAGGATAATTTTATTCATATGGATCCAGAAAGATCTAATGCTAATCCTTTTGAATTAATGGAAGCTGTACTGATCTTTCTCCTATGATAGTGAGAAGGGACAGATTACTTTTGATTGGAAAGGGGCATTAGGCAACAGTCTGAGTGAGGGACAGAGCTCTGGATCATCTGATTGGTCCTCCTCCAATGTTAAGTATACCCCTTTTAAGAGAACTAATTATTCAGCTGCCCTTTATTTGGGTTGTGAGTAATGATACCTTAGGTAAGAATCAGAAAGAAATAAATTGTTCTGCTTAGAATTGTTTTTATGCATTATGCTGGGATGCTATTAAGCACCCTTTTGCTTTGGTAATGCGCATGCCTCGATTTATTCCAGCTCCTGTTGAGGCGCCAAGTAATTTGAGTTTGTTTAGGGAAAAGCGAGATTTTTGGGATCTCTGCTATTATTGTGGGCCTGATAGCCACCGCCGCGGTTACTGCTTCGGTTACCGCCTCGGCCCTTGCACTTTCTGCCACTGTGCAGACAACTCAAACCATTAATGAACTATAGGCCACTGTGACCATGGTCCTAGATAAACAGGCCACTGCCAATTCTCAGATACAAGGAGGCCTGATGTTGGTAAACCAACAGATTAATTTGGTTCAGGAACAATTGGATATATTGTGGCAGATGGCCAAATTGGGATGTGAACAAAGTTGCCTGGCCTTTGTGTCACTTAGTACAATATGAGAATTTTACAAGAGCAGCTAACCTGTCAAAAGCTCTGTCTCAACATTTATTACAGAATTGGACTTTTGAGTTTGAGCAGACACTCCGTGAGTTGAGAATGGCGATCCTGCAAGTGAATTCGACGCATCTGGATCTTTCTCTGATGGAAGACCTCTCCCCCTGGATTTCATCTGCATTTTCTTATTTTAAGGAATGGGTGGGGGTAGGATCATTTAGCCTAGTTCTCTGCTGTGGAATAGTGTTGATGCTTTGGATGGTGTGTACGCTCAGAGCCCAAACAAAAGGAGAAAGTGGTGGTGGCACAAGCACTTGCTGCCTTAGAACACGGAGCATCCCCTGACATTTGGTTAACCATGTTAAAGCAATAGGTCGCTGGCCTCCCAGCTCTTGCACCCCACGAGGCTAGTCTCATTGCACGGGATAGAGTGGGTAGGCTTCAGCAGCCCAAGGAGTTGCAAGGCTAAGCACTGCACAGGAGAGGTCTGCGGTATAACGACTTTCTCCTGGGAGATAAGTCATCTTGCATGAAGGTTCTATGTCATGATCTCCTTCCCCCAGAAAAAAGACATCGGACTGGTCAGGACTTCCTCTGGGGATAAGACCCTGGAGAGGAGCTTTGTACATGTTCCGAATTTGCACATGGGGATTTGACCTCTATCTCCACTCCAAAGTTGTGGGTGTCCTATTGCTTCAAAAATAAATGAATAGGGGGAGATGTGAGGAGCCGCCCTCGCTATCGCTATTGCCGTTAGAAGATGGCGCTGACATCCACTGTCAGTTGGAGTTAACTGTCGCTGTCAGTTGGAGTTAACTGTCGCTGTCAGTTGGAGTTAACTGTCGCTGTCAGTTGGAGTTAACTGTCGCTGTCAGTTGGAGTTAACTGTCGCTGTCAGTTAGAGTTAACTGTCGCTGTCAGTTGGAGTTAACTGTCGCTGTCAGTTGGAGTTAACCGTTTAAACTGTGCCTCTCCCGTGACGTCATCTGGGGTGATGTGCAAACCACCAATCCCGGCTCTACACATCTCACTCGGAGCTCCTAGGCTTATATAAGGGGCTGGGTTTCTTAGCTTGGGGTCTCCCTCTAAGAAGCTGATCATCTATCTCTCAAGATGCATTAAAGCTTTACTGCAGAAGGATCCGAGTGTTCTGCGTCGTTCTTGCTGGCGAGACGGTAGCGCGGGACAGTACTCCACTGTGTAAATATACTACATTTTCTCTATCCACTCTTCTGTTGACGGGCATCTAGGTTGCTTCAAACTTCTGGCTATTGCAAATAATGCTGCTATGATCATAATGTAACAGACATCCTTAATATATGAATGGGCATCTTTTGGATATATGCCTAAGAGTGGAATTGCTGGGTCTTGTGGTAGGTTTATTCCCTTTTTTTGAGGAATCTCCTCACTGATTTCCAAAGTGCCTGAACTAGTTGGCACTCACAGCAGCAGTGGAGGAGTGTACCCCTTTCACCACAACCTTTGTAGCATAAATTATCATTTGTGTTTTTCATTTTAGCCATTCTAATAGGAGTAAGATGGTTTCTCAGAGTTGCTTTGATTTGCATTTCCTGGATGCCTAAGAATGTTGAGCACTTTCTCAAATGCCTCTTAGCCATTTTAGATTCATCTATTGAAAATTCTCTATTTAGTTCTGTAGCCTACTTTTTAATGTGATCCTTTGGTGTTTTGCAGTCTTTTTTCTTGAATTCTTTGTAAACATTGGAGATCACCCCTCTGTCAAATCAGGAGTTAGTGAATATTTTTCCCATTCTGAGGTCTGCCTTTTTGTCTTTCTGATTATGTCCTTTGCCTTACAGAAGCTACTCAGTTTCAGGAGGTTCGATTTATTGTTGATCTCACTGTCTGTGCTACTGGTGTTGAGTTCAGAAAGCTGACTCCTGTAACAATTCTTTCAAGGGTACCACCCACTTTCTCTTCTAAGAGGTTAAGTGTGGCTCAATTTATGTTGAGGTCTTTGATTCATTTAGACTTAAGTTTTGAGTATGGCAATAGACATAGTTTGATCTTTATTCTTCTACATGCCAGTCTACAGTTATACCAGCACCATTTGTTGAAGATGCTTTCTTTATTCCATTGTATATTATTAGCTACTTTATCAAAGATAAAATGTTAATTCACTTGTGCCTTAATGTAATGTTCTTCAATTTGATTCCATTAATCTACATGTTTATTTTTGCGCCAACACCAAGCTATTTTCAGGACTATAGTTCTATTATAGAGCTTGAAGCCCGAAATGGTGATGCTGCCGGACTTTGCCTTGCTGAACAGGGTTGTTTTGGCTCTACTGGGTCTTTTGTTTTTCCATACAAAATTGATTATTATTCTTTCAATGTCTGTGAAGAATTGTGCCAGTATTTTAATGCGGATTGCATTGAATCTGTAGATTGATTTTGGCAGGAATGCCATCTTTACTACATTGATCCTACCTATCCAAGTGCATGGGAGATCTTTCCACTTTGGGGACTTCTTTAATTTCTTTCTTTGAAGGTTCAATGTTCTTGCAATACAGGTCTTTCACTTGTTTGGTTAGTGTTACCCCAAGGTATTTTATGTTCTTTATGGCAATTGTATTGTAAAGGGTGTTGTTTCTCTGATTTCTTTCTCAGACCTTTTATCATCTGTATTTAGTAGGGCTACTGATTTTCTTGAGTTGATCTTGTATCCTGCCACTTTGCTAAAGGTGTTAATCATGTGTAAGAGTTCCCTGTTAGAGTTCTTTGGGTCATTTATGTAAACTATCATATCATCTCCAAATAGTGAAAGTTTGACCTCTTCCTTTCCAATTGTTATCCCCTTGATCTCCTTTTGTTGTCGTATGGCTCTGGCTAGAACACTAAGTACAATGTTGAAAAGGTATGGAGAGAGTGGACAGCCTTGTCTTGGTCCTTAGTTTAGAGGAATTGCATTGAGTTTCTGTCCCTTTATTTGATGTAGGTTGTTGGTTTGCTGTATATAGCTTTTATTATGTTTAGGTATGTTCCTGTTATCCCAGATCTCTCCCAGACCTTTTTTATGAAAGGCTGTTGGATTTTGTCAAAGGCTTTTTCAGCATCTAGTGAGATGATCAGGTAATTTTTCTTTTTCAGCTTGTTTTATGGTGAATTACATTCACATATTTTCATATGTTGAACCATTTCTGCTCATTTGAGGTGGACTTCTTCACCATCTTCTATACCTATTATTCTTAGATTTGGTCTTTTCATAGTGTCCTACAGAACCTGGATATTTTGTGTTATATATTTGTTAGACTTAATATTTTCTTTGGTCGATGACTCCATTTCACCTTTTGCATCTACAACACCTGAGATTCTGTCTCCCATGTCTTGTATTTTGTTTGTTATGCTTTGGTCTGTAGTGCCTGACCATTTGCCCAGCTTCTCTATTTCCAGTATTACTTTGGAGTGTGATTTTTTAATTGTCTCTATTTCAGATTTCGACCCTTGTAGTTTTTATTTGTTTCTGGTGATTTTTGCTTTGCCTTTTCCTATCTTTCTTGCATTTGTTGAATTTTTTGGTTTGTCTTTTCCATTTCTTGAATTTTTTGCATTTTTTGGATTTTTTGTACCTCCATTACTTATTATTTTACCTTCTAGAATGGGTATTTCTACCACATAAAAAGAATCAAAAACTGAAGGCATGTATAGAAAAGGTCTCTGATTTGATATTGAAAGGTAAGTTAAGACTTAGTCAACTAACTTTAAGGGACCCAGCAATGACTCTTGTCCCTTTACATATGAGGATATTTACTACTTATTGAAGGATAATGAATATTAATTAGCAAAGTGCTCACAGTAACTTTTTTGGGACAGTCAGCAACAATTATCCCAAATCAGAAAGAATCAATTTCATAAAGAATACAATTTGGATTTTTCCATGTATTGGAAGTAAAGTGCCTGTCCCTGGATTCCTTACTGAGGCAAACAAGTCAGTTAAAGCAGGATATAAATCAGAAAATATAAGTAAAGTAGTTCAAAGCCCTAACAACATTGTACAAAAGGCAGAATTGTACACCATTCTCATGGCACTTAAAAACTTTACAGAGCCTCTCTATTTATTTACAGGTTATCACTATGCAGAAAGAGAGCCCTTTTACACATCGAGACTGCAAAAGTTGTTCCTGATAAAACAGAATTAACTTCTTGTTGTACTATTACAGGAAACCATCAGAAATAAAATTCATCCCATATTTATAGCACAAATCAGATTCCAAACAAGTCTACCAGTCCTCTAGCACAAGGCAATGATGAGATTGACTGTTTACTAATAGAAAGTGTGTTGCTCGTTTCAGAATTTTATAAGAAACACCACTTTAGTAGCAAAGGCTAAAAGAAGGATTTTTCTATCACTTGGCCTAAATCTAAGGAAATTTTAAGAATCTGCCCCACCTGATCATACTATAATCATACTACATTACCATCAGGCAGTAATTACCAAATTATTTGAAAAAATGAATTTTGGCAATGGATCTATCTCACTTTCCAGAATTTGGAAGTGGAAAACCTGTGCACTGTACCATAGACATATTTTCAATCTTCCAATGGACTACTGCCCTCAGCTCTGAAAAAGTCTGATTCTGTTCTCACACACCTTGGAGAGGTGATAAATGTTATGGTTATACATGAACAAATAAAAACTGAAAATGCTCCAGCATGAATGTCCAGCAATTTTCAACAGTTTTTCAAATATGATAGCATCAAACACATAACTGGTATTCCTTCAAATCCTAAAGGACAAGCAACAGTTGGAAGATCTAACTAAACTTTCAAAGAAATGCTTCATAAACAGTAAGGAGGAACACACCAAACACATATTATACAATGCTTAACCCACACTGAACTTTCTTAATTCTTATGAAAATGGACATATGACTGCAGAAAGCCACTGGCCTACAGAAAAAAACTTCTGAACTAAACCCGACAGTGTATTTCAAGGTTGTTATGACCTGAGTTTGGACAAAAGGTTATGTGCTATATTGGGGAAAAGGTTTTGCCTCTGATTCTGCAGAAGAATATCTTTGGATTATATCAAAATTGATCAAGATTCCATCCTAACAGGAGATAATTCAGCAGGTGGAAAGATGACAACTCATCCACAAAGTTATATTCTACAATGAGTAAGGAAATCTCACACAAGGAAAGGGGAGTGTGTTGGGGCCTAGCCCCCACAAGGTCTCTAAGTTGTCACCTGACAGCCACAGGTGTATCCTGTTTTTTAGTCCTGGTTTACAACCCCCATATTACCCCTTTGACATAAACATCTAGCAGGAGGAAAACATGCTCTCTTACACCTGGGGTATTTCTACCGTGTTGTAAGACTATGTATGAGACTGCTCCCTCCTACAAGAGAGAGACCTCTTAGTCCTTCCAAAAAAGACACTTCTTAGTATAAACAGCTGGACATCTGGTGTGTTTTTCCTGATAAACGGGATTAGCTTGTGGCATGGGCGATGTAATAGGAGGTCCGATGGAGATCCAGAGAGACTTGGAAAGACTGGGAAAGATCAGGCAAAAAATAGTCCGGAGAGGAGAGGCTGGAGAAAAAAAAGAATTAAAATTAGGTATCTCAACTTGTAACCATAAAATTGAATGGTAAATTTCCGATGCTTTTTCTTGAGAGATCACCTTCTAAGGAGAAGGTTTATTAAATTAATCTCCAGCCTTTCACCTGATCCATTGAAGTCAGGGAAGTAAAGGGTAACTGAGAGACTGTCCTTAAATCCTTGCCAGCAAATAAGTCTATGAGGGAGTATTGGAAAGGGGTACCCAGTGAGGGGGACCAAGTTAAATCTTCAGGCCTTTGCCTGTAAGGTTGTGAAAGAAAGGGGATCCCGCGAGATCACACTCAGTTATAGAGTGGTGCAGTAATTCTTAAGGCTTTTGCCTAAGGGATCATCCTTGTTTGGAGGATGGATTAAAAGTAGGGAAATTCAACATTGGTAACAGTTAGTCAACTAGATACTAGTATTAAGTAAAAGAGAAAAAAGCTAAAAGTAAAAGTATATGAAATAAAAAATATATGATGAGTCTGGATTCTGTGTGCTGTTATGTTGTCTTTAAACTCATTAATTACTGAGAAACAAAAAGTAGTAAAAGACATGTAATTATCAATGTCGCTAAAATAAACCAACTTTCTTATTTTAAATGTGCTTTGACTTCTAAATTTAAATATAAGAACAGGTTACTTGGAAAAATTTACTACTTTTTTCCACAACAAATAAAAAGTTGTGAGTTCCTTCCAGACTAGTATGGTTTGATGAAGCAATACCCCCGGAAGAAATGGTCCAAGTGATTCAACATCTAAAACAGCTAAGATGATGCATCCTTTCAGACCCCAAAACAAGGAATTATACAGCTTTCTAAGTTTTATCATGATCCCCATGGTATGAATAGCACCACTTAACAATAGGAAGTAGTTTGGATAAAACCACATCTCATTCCCAAATATTGTTTATAAATGTTTGTTTACATTTATACAAGGTTGGTTATTACTACATATTTAAGGTCAATTTTGTGAGTCATGTCTAAAAACTTTTAGAAGAAGCAGTTAAGACTATAGCCCCTAAAAAAATAAGAAAAGCCTACAACATGGCCTGAGAGCCAAAAAATTGTACATAAAATATTACATAACGTAACAAACATTTCAAACAAAATTTCAAAAAATAAAAAGGGGGAGTTGTTGGGTCCTACCCCCTCAAAGGGTCTCTAAGGTTTTTGTCAGCTGATAGCCATAGGTGCATCCTCTTTTCTAGTCCTGGCTTACTGCCCCCGCCTTGCCCCAATGATATCAACATCTAGCAGCCGGAAAACATGCTCTCTTCCACCTGGGTTTTTCTACTATGTTGTAATGTTTTATATAAGACTGCCCCTCCTATAAGAGAGAGACCTCTTATCACTTGTAAAATAAAGACACTTTTTAGTTCAAATAGCTGGACATTTGGTCTTACTTTTCCTGATACGTTGGAGTTGCTGTGGCACAACCGCCACACCAGTGCAAGATTATTTTCTAGTGGGTACAATAGGTTCAATATACTGATGTGTCTCTTAGTGGGTAGGGGTGGGTCTGAGGCACACCCTCTCCTTATGTTTGGGAGCAGGACCAGTACAAGAATATCAACCTGCACAAACTTGCTTGGTCCCCAGGGACCAATAGACCTGCTTGTTTTCACAGCCCAGGAAATCCCTGTGAGGACAAGCAGAACTTGACCCTGCAACAGAGTGCAAAACTCACCTCTACCCAGAGTTGGGGTGGGAGTATCTCATCCATGTCAGAAGACTCATGTTTGCTTGGTCCAACAGGGGGAGCCACCCTTGGTTATGGATTAAAATTTGTTGAAATATCAGGTATCTAACTCAGAGTTTTGCTCTCTCTTCCTGGCAACTTTTGGGATTACTGAACTGCAACACCACCCTGAGAATGCAAAGATGTCACGTTTTAGTTTGAGAGTATGTATAAGTGAAAGAATCTTGGCCGCACTGAATCCCACTCTGTAGAGCAGGATAGCTGCAAACTCATAGAGATCTGCATGCCTATGTCTCCTGAGTACTGGGATTAAAAAATGTACCAGGGATGCCTGGCAAAAGAAAGTTTTACTTGAAATTCAAAATAAACCTGGCATTGTGAAAATGAAAAAGAAAACCAGGAGGTGTAATTGTTCAATCTAACAATTTCTGTACATATAAAGATGGGATGAAAATTGAGTTTTGACTATATCATAGGACTACTTTTGCTCATTGGTTTTAAGCACAGGCTGCTTTTTCCCAACATCCACATGGTTATCAATGTCGATAGCACAGTTTATAGGATATCTGATTCTCTTTTCTACCTCTGAGGGTCCCAAAAATCCTTGGCTACACATCTATACACTTTCTCAAAACACATACATAGAAATTAAATGTAAATTATTAAACATAACTGTGCATGTATGCACCCTTTAAAAATTCACTTTTTGGATGTAGAGTCGGGGGAATATTTGTTGCAAGAATTGCAAGAAATGGTGGTAAAACAATCCAAAAATTGCAAAAAAATGCTAGAAATGGAAGAAAAGACAAACCAAAAAGTTCAAAAATGCAAGAATGGGAGGAAATTACAAAGCAAAAATCACAAAAAAAAGAATTCACACAGTACAAAGATTGAAAGCTGAGATAGAGAATATTAAAAAATACAGTCTGAAGGAATGCTGGAAATAGAAAAGTTGGGCAAATGGTCAGGTACTAGAGATACAAGCATAACTGTCAGAATACAAGAGAAGGAACACAGAATCTCAGGTGTTGTAGATACACTAGGGAAATAGAATCATGAACCAAAGAAAATCTTAAGTCCATAAAATCCCTAACACAATGTATCCAGGAAATATGGGACACTGTAAAAAGACGAAACTTAAGAAGAATAGGTATAGAAGAAGGTGAAAAAATCACCTCAAAGTTTCAGAAAACATATTCAGCAAAATCCAAGAACAAAACATCCCCAACTTAATGAAAGCCATCCCAATGAATGTACGAAAAGCCTACAGGACACCAAACAGAGTGGACCACAAAAGGAAATACCCAGGTCACATAATAATAGAAAACCTGAACATACAGAATAAAGAAAGAATATTAAGATGCACAAAGGAAAAGGGACAAGTAAAATAAAAAGGCAAATCTATCAGAATCACAACTGACTACTCCATGGAATCTCTGAATGCTAGGAGGTTCTGGATATAATTCTACCAACTCTAGGAAACTATGGAAGCCAGCCCAGACAGCTTATACCCAGGAAAGCTTTCAATCATTTTAGATGGAGAAAAGAAGATATTCCATGACAAAACCAGATTTAAACAATATGTATCCACTAACTGAGCCCTACATAAAGTTACGGACGTAAAACCATAATGCAAGGGAGTTAACTACAAGCAGAAAAACCTTACCAACAGCCAAAAGAAAAGAGGTGGAAATCCACATATAATACCACCACCATCAACTGTTCCTAAATAAACAAGAATGAGCCACCAATGATAATTAATATCCCTCAATATTAATGGACTTAACTCACCTATAAAGAGAAACAAGCTAAAAGAATATATTCAAAGATATAACCCATCCTTCTGCGGCTTCCATAAACACACCTTCGCCTCAAAGACAGATATTACCTCAGAGGTAAAGGTTGGGAAAAGATTTTCCAATAAAGTTAACCCAAGAAATCCTAATGTTTAACAAATTAGATTTTAAAATAAAATAAATCAAAATAGATGAAGGAGGGTAATTCATACTCATCAAAGGAGAAACCCATCAAGATGAAATTTCAATTTTAACATCTTTCTCCAAATACAAAGGCACACATGTTCATAAAAGTAACATTACTAAAATTCAAATCACATATAAACCCCCTTGCACTTACAGTGGGAAACTTCAACACCACATCTCAACTCTAGACAGGTTTGCCAGACTGAAATTTGACAAAGAACCAAAGGAACAATTAGAGGTTGTGACACAATTGGAATTAACAGACATGTATAGAACATTCCACACAAATAAAAAAGAATATATATTCTTCTCAGTGCTACATAGAACCTTTACAAATCTCGACCACACACTTGGAAACATGTACAAAAATCTCAACAGGTACAAAAAAATTGGAATATCTCCATGCATCTTATCAGATCACCAACATTTTAAAATTAGGATTCAACAACAATACAAATTGCTAAAACCATACAAACTCATGGAAGTTGAATAGGAATGCTATTATTGATAACCCTAAATATCCTGAAATGTCACTCAAAGCACATAAATTACAGGTGCAGAATATTGTCACTAGACTCACAAAGTCAAATCAAAGGACAAATCAGGCCGCACAGAGAAGGAGCATATTACTTAGTTATCCACTGGATTTGCACTACAGTGATGCCCTATGTGGAGCTGGGCACACTCTACTAGTCCCTCATTATGTTGCTGGTCCTCCATCTACCATCATTATACTGTAAGATTTTAAATCAAGACCTCCCAGGAGAACTGCTTTTGCCTTGCAATATCCTGGGTTCTGGGAGAGACAAATTACTAGCCTGGAATCCTTGAATTCCAGAAGACCTTTCAGGCAGTAATGTCAAGACAATTCCCAGAAACACAAGTTCTTGTACCACATTTACTGAATTCCATGCTAAAACCAACCTTCTCATGGGAGTTCCCCTTCTTCGGCCCAGGAACTACTGTTCTTTCTTTTGAACATTTTCTTCTTTGAAAGTTTAAACAGAAGCTGAAATTCAGCCTTCTTCTGCCTCTCTCTTGTCTCTCTCTTCTCTCTATAGTCTTTCCTAAGGAGATCACCCAATCTTGCCAACATGTTCATCTTTGAATCTTAAGGGCACTGAAGGACTATTCAAAGGCAGTTGGAGTTGCTAGAACACAGGTGAACAGGTGAAATCACTGGAATCCATGGTCTCCAGGGAACAAAGGAATTTCAGGAAAGTGGCTAGTGATATCATATGGAATAAACATGTCCTCCCTGCTAACAAGGTTTACTCATATGTTAGGAGAAATCAGGTTTCCCTATGCAGGAATCTTTCCTGGTACTCAAATCAAACCATGCAGCACCTCCTTCTTCCAAAAGAGATATCTCTAATTAGTTGGAAAACCTTTAGTAACTTCCACATGTGGGATGAATTCTGCATATTTCAGCTTCTCTGCAGTGTGCATTTGCTTCCTGTGAAAAAATTCTGTTTCTAACAGGATTAGCGATTGAGGAGTTGCACTCAGACTGTTTTGTGTCCTGTAGCAATAATAAGTTTCCAAACTAACCTATGTCTAGGCTCCCCTAGAGGCACTACATTCAGTTTACCAGGGTGCTCACATCTCTCTGTTGTCTAATCCATGCCATGCATATCTGATATGAGCTCAAACCTTTCTAAACTGTTATTATTTATCCAAATTAATATGTCTAGACAATTGGAGAAATCTTTCCAGAACACTGTACTTCTCAATAAAAATTATAGTAGATTTTAAAAGATAAGGAAAAACAACCAGGCCTTTGCACAGTCTACACTTATCCCTTGTCCATTTATTTAAGCTGCAATATTGTATTGTGTCTACCTGTAAAATGAGATGGTCCAAGTGTACTTCACCATGAACATTCTGTTTAACTGTCCAATCCTGTTGTACATGGATTTAATAGGCTATTCTTTTTGTTTTAATGTTGTTCCAAGTCTTCTGTTTGGGAATGTTCTGTTCTTCTGTTGGGGAATGTTCTTTTCTTTCTCATATATATATACATATACTAAGATCAACCTGTGACACTTGTTAGAGGCTGAAAATATTCAAGGACAAGTTACTCTTGTTCGTTAGGGATATAAAAATGACTTCTGTCCAAAGATCAGTGTTGAGCATCAGACACAATTTTGCTATTTGTGAGATCATCTGACATGGAAGGACCCCATTAGGACTATGTTCTAACTGCCTGCTTTAATCCTCCAGATAAGAAAAGGTGCAGCATTAGCTGGAGCAAGTTTTAGAGCATGATGACAGCCTACTGCAGGCTCCGTCCCAGTGAAGTGACCTCCAATCTACAGTTATCCCACCACATTTTATTGACAATGGGCAAATTGTTCACTTTCAAAAACATTTTCTAACATATTTGGTCCATGAACTCAATCTTCATCTCTTTAAAAGGAACATTTACAAATAGGTAAAGGGAATGAATAGAGAAATAAGTGGAAAAAACAAAGGAATAGCCAGAATAAGGGAAAAACCCACAAGATATAATCATGCATTAATATGAGTAGGAGGGACTAGTGGAGGATGAATAATGAGAAGGGAGAATTCGCAGGGAAGTAGGAAAAAGAGGTAAAGAAGGTCAAATACAGGAGGGATACAAATAAAGAAATTACTAATTGTTTATTAAGGAATACATATAAATAAATGCATACATAAATATAGAAATACATTATTTACAAATAAACTACTAATATACACCAATTTGAGTATATGTTCATTTTAATATATTTAACATATATATAAATATACATATGTATTAGCTTTTCTAACAGAAGTTAGTGAGAACTAAGCCATTAATATGGTAGTAAAATGTATTTGGTTTTGTAGACACATGTGGGGAGAGTATTTCATTTTATCATTTTATATAAAGGAAGTATTAACATTCTTTGAAGAATTATGCATAATAAACACAAAAACCTGCAAAACTCAATTTTCTGAAAATATCTATGTGTGCTCAATTCCAAGCATAGAGAATAGAATAATGACGACTTAATATGACTCTAAATAAATTCAAATTTCCCATGTGGTGTTGATACCCTGTAACAAATCTCTTAAAGGCCTTCAGATAGACGAAGTTCAGCAGCTCTCAAATTAGAGAAAATTATATATCCAACATCAACTTCAGTCTAAACTAAGACTTGTCATAATATATTACTGAGCACATGTAAGAAGAAAATTTTAAACGGGGCTAGATTTGTTGGAGTCCTTAAGTTTCTTAGTCAAGAGATTTACTTCCTATGGGAGAGGACATCAACCAACAAAACTCATTGATAAAGTTCTGCACAGACTATATTCAGTGATATTAGGTTCTCATACCATGGATAATTGTTCCAGTATCTTTGCCAGTATTCAAGTCTTTGGCCATAGCTGATTGGGAGACTTACCTCTAGTCCATTATGACATTCAAATTGATGTAACAAGGCGCATGTCTCAGGATACAAAAGTATACTATTTTAACATTGCCTCTCAGCAGCAACCTCCTTCTTTGACCCATGATAAACTGCCAGCTTCTTGAGTCTCCCCTGGGCCCAGGGTTGCCAAGCAGCAATTATGACTTAACAGTAGGTGTTACTTGTTCTCACAAATGTAGAGATAACTGATCAACTTATGGCCTCTGCAAGCTGGTAAAAGTGGTGTGTCTTTCAAGTGCTTGGAGGCCTCTGGCAGTGTGATCAGGATCGGTCACTGACACATGAGCTGACATTTTGCAACCTATTCCCCACACTTTAATACACACCAAATCTTAACTCTTGGGGAAGAACTTGTTCCTGAATTCAACTTGACACATTGCCAGCTTTGTTGAATCCCAAAACAAGTTCCAACCTTTTGTGAAAAGAGGAAGAGTGGATTAGAAGAGTAAGCTCAAGTTGCGTAGATGGAATGTGATGAAAGGAGGGAGGACAAACAGTTAATGGAATGTATATAAAATGAAAAACTGTTAAAGAGTAGATAATTGTGCTGAGAAATATATATATATATATATATGTATAATCTTTTCTGATTTCCTATGTTAGCTTCAATAGTTTTTTGCCTTCTGTTGGGGAGATGCTTCCACCATAAATACATATTTATACCTTCTTAATTTTTAGAGAGGTCTAATATTATTCATGTCATCCTATATCTACTACGTTCTATAATCACACTCATATGTCCTCATAATTTTGGAACCTTGTCTTCTTCTCTTGAGCATAGAGTATGATTTGTCCTTTGCCATTTTATGAGCTTTGTGAGTGCAAATACTTCCTCACATTACAAGTAGTAAATATGCTAATGAGTATCCACACTGTGGTCACCAAAGATTTTCAAATTTAAAGATTTCTAGAGATGGAAATTCAGAGACGGTAGCCTTTGTAAATATTTCAGGTGATTTTGAGCAAGTGTGAGTGAAAGGTACAAAATTAAAAATAAATTAAGTTTTTCAAAGTTTAACTTTGTTAAATAAAAGCCGGTCGTTGGTGTCGCATGCCTTTAATCCCAGCACTCGGGAGGCAGAGGCAGGCAGATCTCTGTGAGTTCCAGGGCAGGCTGGACCGACAGCCTCCCAAACAGAGAAACCCTGTCTCGTAAAACAAAAAAAAAACAAAAAAACAAAAACTTTGTTAAATAAGCAACAAAATTATGGGACTCAGTCTACCACAAGATCCAGCAATTCCACTCTTAGGCATATACCCAAAAGATTCCCATTCATACAAAAAGGATATCTGTTCTACTATGTTCATAGCAGCATTATAAGTAATAGATAGATACTGGAAGCAACCTAGATGCCCCACAACTGAAGAGTGGATAGAAACCATCCAGAGTGAGGTAACCCAGTCACAAAAAGACAAACATGGTATGTACTCACTCATATATTGATTTTACACATGGATCAGGGGAGTGTCAACCTACAATCGCAGTGCCAGTGAGTCTGGGAAACAAGGAGGTTCTCAAGAGAAATGCATGACACCCCCGAGAAGTGGAATGTGGCAAGATATCCTGAGCAGACTGGGAACATCAGGGGAGGGAAGGGGGAACCAGGAAAAACTGAGGGGGATAAGAGGAGGGGAGAAGAAGGCATGGGGGAACAGGAATATTGAGTCAAGGTAAGAATAGAGGAGAACAGGATGAGAGATACCATAATAAATGGAGTCATTATAGGTGTGAGGAGAGAGCTGACACTAGCGAGATTTCCAGAGATCTACAGGGATAACAGCAACTGGCAAACTATGCAATAGTGGAGAGACTACATTAATAGCCCCTCCATGATGATAATGTTGATGACTACCTTATATGCTATCCTAGAACCTTCATCCTGTGACTGATTGAAGCAGAGGCAAATACCCACAGCCAAACATTGAACTCAACTCCTGGAAGGCAGTGATAGAGATGGAGGAGTGATGAGCAAAGGGGTCAATACTGGGCTGGTGAAACCTACAAAGACAGCTGACCAGACAAGGGGGAGCTCTTGACACCCAGACTTATGACTAAGAGGCCAACAGGAGACTGATCCAGACTCCATGAATGTAGTATCAGTGAGGAAGCCCCCGAAATCTCTGGGGCTTTGTGTAGAACATCAGTGTTTGCCATAGCGTACGAATGAACTTTGGGAGCCCATACCACATGGAGGGATTTTCTCTCAGCCTGGACACATGGGCAAGGGCCTAAGTCCTTCCCTGGATGAAATGACAGACTCTGAAGATCCCCCCAAGGAGGGCCTCAACGTCCCTGGGGAATGATGTGGGGATTGGGTGCGCGGCTGAGGAGGACTGGTGGAGGGGCAAGGGAGGAGGTGTGGAAGAGGGAGTTGGGATTGACATGTGAAGCATGCACGTTTCTAATTTAAATAAAAACATATATTGAGGAAAAAATTAAAAAGATATTGATACATGGACACATGAGTCTCTTCCTAATCCACTAGTTTTAAAAACTAGAAACAACTCAGCATAGAAGTACCTTCTTATAGTTATCTTCACTCTGAGAGCTGACACAGCCTTCGGAAACTAGATGCTAGACATCCACAAACAAAACCAGAAGTCTACACTGAAAGCCAAAGTACAGCATAGAAGTTGAAAAATGTTTAATTGCATCACACATTGTTCAAAGAAGAAATAAAGAAAGAGATTAAGAGTTCCTGGGTGTCAGAGAGAATGACTCTGCAATCTATGGGAACTTGGAGAATAGATCAGTTTTTATTCCTGGCATAAAACGGATTCTGGGAGCCCACTCCACATGGATGGATGCTCTCTCAGCCTGGATACATGGGGGAGGACATAGCCCCTCCCCGGGATGATATGACAGACTCTGAAAAACCCTTATGGAAGGCCTTAAGCTCCCTGCGGAGTAGACGGGAGATTGAGTGGGCTGGGAGGTTGGGGGGACTTTTGGGACAGTTAAAAAATTACAAAAAAATTAAAGCACCCTATGAACACTAAAACCCAGGAGAAAAGGACAAGCAAGGTAAAGCAACTTATGTAAGACTGTGAATGCACCACATGCATCAGGCCACAGATGTGGATGCATTTCCATTCCAAAACCTGCAATCATGAACAGTCAGAACACAGAAACTGCCCACTGTGACTGATTCTGTGAATATTGATCATCATGGAACTTTAACTATTAGACTTGACATTTTCTTTATATTCTTATTAGAATATGCCTTAACATACATTTGCAAGCATGTGTGTCCAATATCCATAGATATACACCATTCATATATTTAAATATACATATTTAGCTATAATTTCAGAAGATGTTTGCCACCTGTACTTTTGCTTAAACTTAATAATCTTTTATTACAGGCCATGAGGTTGCAGCTGGGAAAAAATTATTGGAGTGCATTTTGGATAAAAGGTCACCCAAATTTTCAGTTCAGAATACCCCTGAGCCTTTTATGTCAGAAGGAAAGGGTTGTGAAGATTGTAGTGGTTTCTGTTGGGTTTGTTTGCCAACATAATCTTTAGTAAAATCTTGCTTAGAAAAAAATGAATTCCTAGAATTCATTGAAAATGAATGGATAACATACCGAAACTTATGTGACACTTTGAAAGCAGCGCTAAGAGGCAAGCACTCATCCCTAAGTACCTATATAATGAATATAGAGATCTCCCACACTAGTGCCATGGCAGCACACATGAAATATCTAGAATAAAAAACGAAATTACCCAGGAGGGTTAGATGACAGCAAATAATTTAATTGGAGGTTGAACATTAAAATAGAAACAAAGAAACAATACATAGAATCAATAATCAAAGAGTGGGGTAATTGAAACAACAAGATAGAAAAACCTTTACTTTCTGTTTTCCATAGTATAATTTTAGCTTCTTTGTCAAAAATCAGATATTTGTACGTGTGTGTGTTAATATCAGTGTTGCAAATTCGATGTTTTGGACTCCCTCTCTATTTTTCTGCACATACCAAGCTGTTTTCAGGACTTTATTTCTAAAATAGGGCTTAAAATCAAGGATGGTGTTGCCTTTGGAAGGTGCTAAAATTTGCTGTTGTTTTGGCTATCCTGAGTAGATTGATTTTCCATATAACATTGAGTATCATTCTTTCAAGGTCTATGAAGAAGTATTCTGAGATTTTGATAGGGATTACATGGAATCTGTATATTGCTTTTTGTAAGATTGCCATTTTTAATTTTTGATACCCCCTATGCAAGAGCATGGAAGATCTTTCCATTTTCTGGTAGTTTTTTCAACTTCATTCAAAGTTCTTGTTATTCAGTTCTTTCACTTGTTTGGTTAGCAGTACCCCAAGTTATTTTCTTAGCCGTCAGGAAAATGCAAATCAAAACACCTGTGAGATACCATCTTGCTACTGTCAGAATGGATAAAATAAAAAACACAAAGAACAGTTTATGCTTGAAAGGATGTGGAGAAAGGGGAAAGTCTTCCACAGCTAGTGGGAGTATAAACTAGGACAGCCCCTTTGGAAATTAGTATTGTGGTTCTTCAAGGTTATGGGAATCAGTCTACCACAAGGTACAGCAGTTCCACTCCTCGGCATATACCCAAAGAATGCACATTCATACAACAAGGACATATGTTCATAGCAGCATTATTTGTGATAGCCAGAAACTGGAAGCAAACTACATGTCCTTCAACCAAAGAATGGATGGAAAATATGTGCTACATTTACACAGTGGAGTACTACTCAAAGGAATATTGATATTTGAAACCAAATGTTTGGATGTAGAAGAAACCATTGTAAATGATGAAAGCCAGCAATCAAAAGGCAAACATGGCATGTTCCACCTCATATATGAATATTAGATAGAAAATAAAGGATTTCCCACCTACAATCCACACCTCCAAAGAGTATAGAAAACAGTGAAGACAGTAAGAGAGACATACATGGTCCCCCAAGGAAGGCAAAATGTACAAGAAGACCTGAACAAATTGTGAGTATGGGGGGAGGCAGGAGGGAGGTAGGAAAAAGAGAAGGTGAGAACAGGAATTGGGAGGAAAACATGAGGATTCAGGAAGATTGAATGGGGAGAGCAATAGAGGATCAGAACAAAAGAGACACATCAGTAGAG
>NW_024431119.1:0-16149 GCF_017639785.1 Mesocricetus auratus
ACCGGTCGCTAGGTGGAGCTGGCGGTCCGTGTCCATCGATATTGTTTCCCGCCGGTGGCCTTTTGTGCTCCAGGCAGTTCGGCGGCTCAGGGGCCGGGTGACCGGATTTAGAACAGAGTGTTGGAGCCCCGTGTCAACCAGGAAGAGTGACCGGGCGCCCCCTACTGGTATGGTTACCCGGGGCTCAGGGGGGGGAGGGCTCCTGGCCCTGACCTCCCTAATCTTCGAGGCTCAGGAGGTCAGAGGTCTGAGAACGAGGTTTGGGCCTTTGAAATGCCCTTCTCTGTTTCTTGTTCTTGGGGCATTCTCTAGCCCAGTGTCCTCTCTCCTTGCAATATGCACATTGGTCTCTTTCTAGGCGAGGCCCCCTTTGTCCCTCTCTCTGCCTGTCCTGTCTCTGCTCTGTCTACTACTGTGGCCAACAGTTTAGTCATTTCTCTATTACGCTTCTTGTCCCTCTCTCTCTCCTTCTCTTCCATTTCCTGTCTCTGACGTTCTGCCCTTCTTTGGTCCTCTTTTCTCCATCTCTCTTCCCTTTCCTCCCGTGTTTCTCTCTTGTTAAAGATGCGCTCCGCCTCTTTTAATACATCTGGTAGAGTATAACCCTGTAAGTTCTCACAGCCGCTGCAATTTGTTTTCTGATGTCAGCGGCGCATTGCCAAATGAAGGACTATGGTCAGGCTAGTAGCTTGCCCGGGGTCCTCAGGGTCATATGGAGTATACATTCTGTAAGCCTCCTTAAGTCTCTCTAAAAGTGCGGCTGGCGATTCCTCTGCCTTCTGAACTATCTGTCTTACCTGGGCCAAATTGGCAGGACGCTTACCTGCCCCTCGGAGACCCGCTACAAGCAACTGGCGATAAAGACGTAGATGGGTCCTACCTGCCCTCAGTGGTGAAGTCCCAGTCTGGGCGGCCGAGGGGAAAGGCAGCATCAATTTCATTTGGGAGCTGCGTAGGCTGTCCATTTGCCCCAGGAACATTCTTCCGGGCTTCAAGAAGGACCCGCTGTTTTTCCTCCGAAGTGAGGAGGACCTGTAAAAGCTGTTGGCAATCGTCTCAGGTGGGCTGATGGGTAGTAAGAACCGGACTCCAATAGATCACGGTATGTTTCCCTGGTAATTTCTTCTGTCATGGAACTTACATCATGGTGATGATGGTTTGTCCAGGCATGTGAAATTGGCTTGTGACAGGCTAGAAATATTTTAGGGAGAAGTGAGACTTCTTGACAAAAATTTATTCACTAAGGTTAACACATACTGCCCAATCTGAACATGTTACCCTATGTAATTCTAGTACTGAGGAATGGAAGGCAGCATAATTGGATTCCTCTAAATGAGCTGCTGTGCTTAGTCCAAACTTATGTGATCATCTAGTATGATTTCTTCTCACCTTCTTTGGTGTTCTGTTTCTATTTGTGTGTCTCTGTCTCCTTGGTGTTTATGGGGTTTGGAGCCATGTGAAGGGTGAAGGATACCATGCATGTGAATGATGGCTTGAAGAGACAACTAGATTTCTCACTCTTTATGCTGACACAGATATTATTTCTTCCCAGAAGCTTCATGTTTTGATTAGACTGGAAGCTATTGACATGCTACCTGTGTGCTTATAATGTGTGAGTGTGTACTTATACCTCTGTTCACACCTCTCCTAAGAACTCAGTTTTCAAATGAACAGGAGAAGAAGAGACTGGAGGAAAATCTGACGTTCCAGCATAAAGACATAGATCTGGACATCCAGAAAAATAACTTATCAGAAACACTGCAGCATTGCTTGTCTGTCTCCCAGATGAGGTGTGAGTCAGACGGGGTGATGGGAGTTGGATTCAGGTTGATCTCCCATACCTTAAATGTCTGCCTTTTGTGGAAATTGAATATGGACATTCCTCTTAGCCAATATCAAGAAAAGGACACTTCAGAGTTGTGTTGATCCAGTAAAAAAAGAATTTCCCCTCAGGAAATTATATGTTTGATATTCTGGGAGTTGTAGAATTGTGTCCTCCATGCTCCATTATAAATTCTGACAAATTTTCTGTAAACTCACAGAGCTCTGCCTGCTACTTTATGACTCCTAAGTCATGGCCTTAAATAAATGTGCATCATACCATGCCTGAGTTAAATTACATTTTCTCATTTTTAGGGACGAGAGTCCCAACCATGGTCCCTCTTTGATATATCATTGTCTGTTACCATTGTTTGACCATTTCCCATGTAACATTTTCCATATATATCATAGTTTTAGTCATTGCCAGGTGATCCCAGACACTAAAGAATTCCCAACCAATCAGAGATCTCTGGTTTTGGAATAAGGAGGTGCTGCAGGCTTTGCTTTGTGTATCAGTGGAGATTCCTGCTTAGGGAAACTTGACTTATGCTGAAGTATGTGGAAAACTGGTTAGCAGGGAGGACATGTTCATTCCACATGACCTCAGCAGCCCCTTCCTTGAAGTTCCATTTTGAAATGGAGACCATGGAATCCAGTGATGTCACCTCTGTTGTAGCAACACCAGCTGCCTTTTGAGAATCCTAAAGTGCACTTAAGGTTCAAAGATGAACATGTTTTCAAGATGGGTGATCTCCTTAAGAAAGAATATGTAGAGTGGCGATCAACTAGAGACAGGCAAAAGAAGGCTGTCCTTCATCGTCAGCTCATACTATCAAAGAAGAAAAAGTTCAAAAGGAAGAACAGTAAGTTCTTGGCCAAAGATAGGGAGCTCGATGAAGATGGTTGCTTTTATCTTGGTTTTTGGACAAGGGAACACAGGAATTGGGGTTTCTGGGAAGAAATTGGAGTTTACTGCCTGACAGTACTTTAGGAAATCAAGGATTCCAGGCTAGTAATTTTTCTCTCCCAGAAGCCAGGAAATGACAAGTCAATAGCTTTTCTCCTGGGATCTCTTGATTTTAATTCTTACAGTCTAGTGATGGTTGATGGAGCACCAGCATCAAAATGAGACCAGCAGGAGGGATGGATAAGTGGAGTGTGCCAAGCTCCAGGCAGGTCATCACTGTTCTTCAATGCCAGTGGATAACTTTACATGATGTGCAACTTTTCTGTGTGCCCTGAATAATGATTAACATACTTTGTGAGTCTCCTGATCATGATCTGCAGCTGTAAGATTCTCCACCAAGCTATAACCATTTGCTTGGAGTGACATGTCTGACTGTTTTGGATTCTCAAGAAAGACCTGCATGTCTGTGGTCTATGGTAATTGTTTCTTACATTCTAAACCCACAGACTTGTCAATTGTGGAGGTAAGCTGGATCATTTGTCAGCCAAGACTTGCTTCCAGTTTTCCAATCCAAGTGCATTCTATGTTATAGTTCTGGCTTACTGTCCTGGCATTGCCCTCCTGACATCAGTATCAGCCACCTAAAGAAACATTATCTCTTCCACCTAAGGCATTTCCACTGTGTTTTAATCCTGTATATAATGCTGCTCCCTCTCTACAAAGAAGAGATCTCTTAGCATGAACAGCCAGACATCTTGGACTTGCTCCTGGTGCAGATGTCACATCAGGATATCCCACTAATATTGTGAAAGTGTTGGAAAGATTGAGAAATTTTGGGTAAGAAACATGATTTGAAAATAATGAAGACTCAAAAAAAGAAAAGAGAGACTTGGAAAAGAAAGGAATTGAAAACATGTACTTCAGCTTCAAAGTTAGTATATTTGAGTGGGTAAATAACCAGGTTTTCACCAGACACCAAGATCAGGAAAAAAGGAGGACCATGAGAATTTGGGAGGTTGTATTTGGAAAATGAGTACCTCAGGTTCTAAGGCTGTACTCAGGGAAGTGTTAGTAGAATTGTTAAAGACACAAGGTGTCATCATTAATAAAGAGAGATAAGATTTTATTTTCACTCTGGAAAATCCAAGACCATGGTTTTACACTCACAGATTTAATAATCATGATTGAGAACAAGTTAAAAAACGACTAAAAAAGGATCTTCAGAAAGAAGGAATGGAATGTTTTCAATTTGCCTCTTCCCAATTTGGATATTAGTGAAAGATGCCCCATGAAGTGCTAGTGCTAAGAAGAAGGACCAAATGACTGATCTTGAAAAAATATTTAAAACTGCTGAGGAGGAACAAATTGTAAAATACTGCCCATATGAACCCTTAAACTGTTCTACTAGTGTTTGGTTACCATTGTGCTGTGACATATCATAAGGAATGGGTACGGCTGTAGCTCCAGATTGTAACTCAGAACTTTTCAAATGGAGAGATGATGAGGGGCACAGAGAACGTTTTACCACTCAACCAGTTATTTCCACTCATCCAGTTGCTTTAAGAAATTCTGTTACCAATAAATCGGAAAATTGGACAGGACTGGGTCATTTTTACCTGTGGACATTGTGACTAAGCCTCCAACCATATCACCGACTCCAAGCACATGAAATTCACACCAACCCAGGTAGGTAGACAAGTGGCTCCTATCTAAAATAAAATTGGAGGCTGCTTATCAGCTGGTACAAGAGCAATTGGAGGCTAGAAGTATTGAACTTTCCACCTCCCCTTGAAACACACCTGTTTTTGTAATCAGAAAAAAATATAGGAAAATTGCTTCTATTACAGGATTTGACATATGTCAATAAAATTGTGATGGTCATGGGTGCCACACAACCAGCTTTACCCTCTTCAGTATGAATTCCAAATATTCAGATCTTTGGCAATGGACCCAATGGTATTGTTACCCATTGACACTCCTCTCAATATTGTTTTTCATTTATTAATACAAATTCAAGGTCAACTTTGTGACATGTGTACTTCTCTTGATTAAGTATTGTGTGTATACTGATCTTTTAAAAAATAATGCATAATTAAATACAGGCTATAGATAGTTACTTATAAGAGTCAGATCTTATTGTTAGGTAAGTTAGGTTTTCTAGATATATAGAGATGTATTTGAGATAGATATACAGTCTTCAAACCTTCCAAAGACCTTCAGAAAATGGCATTGAAAATGGTTTAGGGTTTTTCTTGACAATGAGAAATGTCTGCTCCTGGCAGTACCAATTACGTCTGAGAGGAAGATGGGCATCGAAGAAACTTCTTATGAAGTTTGCTTTCAACATGGCAAGATTAGACATTTGGGCAAGGAACTGCTCTTGCCTAGACTTTTGACTGTTGCTGTATAAAGTGGACATGCAGGACCCACAGGAAATTGACTGTTGAACTCAATCTTACAGGGTTCCTGCTTCATGAAAGAGTCTACGGGACATTCTGCAGGACACAGAAAAATGACTGACAGACTGCTGATGGAGATGGACAGTTTGAAATTTCCTGCTTTGCTGAGAAGTCTTCCAGACACAGTGTGGCCTAAGAGCTGAAGATGGATGCCCCAACGTTACAAAGGAACTTCGGGTGACTGTCCAGGCAGTAAGATATCTCTGTCAATCCTAGTGTTTACATATTATCCTTCTGTGGTCTTTGATGGAGTTGAAGACAGATAGTTATAGTTATAGTTTTCCTTAGTGATGATAAAAGATAAGCTACATATAGAACTTTGGATTCACAAGAATGGGATGGGTGATATTTTCTTTAAATCTTGCTAAAATATTGTAACTATGTTATTACTTGATAACTGTTCTGTTATATACAATTTGACTATGTTAAATTTAAGAAAGACCTTTCTTTTTGTTTAAACAGAAAAGAGGAGATGTTGGGGAAGTCCTGTGTATATGTCAATAAATTACTGCTGGCCAATAGGAATCTAGATAGGTGGGGCTAGGAGTCCAGGAGGATTCTGGGAAAGAGAAATACAGGAGATTTCGAGATGTAACGCCATGGGGTAGGGGCCCGGAACTATTCTCCGGTAAGAGACATACTTAGATTAACAATTATGGGGTACTTACTTAAGTCAGAACTAGCCAGTAAGAAACATGCAATGCCAACAGCTTCATAATTAATACAGCGTCTTGTGTGTTTATTTGGGGGCTACAATGCGGCAGAGCCCAGGCAGCTGGCAGGGGAATAAACCAAAGCGGCTAGCGAAGAAAAAGCTTCTCTTAACAGTTGAAAACTGGAATAGAGACAATAAAATAAAACACAATCTGAAGGAAGGCTGGAAAAACAAAGGCAAACAGTCCTGTACTACAGATACAATAATTATCAACAGTATACAAGAAATCGAAGAGAATCTCAGGTGTTGAAGATACACTTGGAGAAATTGTTTCATCAACCTAAGAAAATCTTAAGTCCAATAAATTCCTAACTTGAAACATCCAGGAACTATGGGACACAATGAAAAGACCAAACTGAATAATAATAGGTATAGAAGAAGTTGAAGAAAACTTCTTCTAAGGTGCTGAAAACATATTCAATAAAATCATAGAAGAAAATTTTCCCAACCTAGAGAAATACATGCCAATGAAGGTACAAGTAGGTTACAAACACCAAATAGACTGGACCACAAATATGTCCCCTTGCCACATAATAATCAAGACCCTAAATATACAGAATAAAGAAAGAATATTAAGAGCAGCTAAAAAAATGCCATGTAACATAAAAAGACAAACCTATCAGAATTACAATTGACTTCTACATTGAAACTCTGAAAGCCAGAAGGTCCTGGATAGATACCAACACTAAGAGAACATAGATGCCTGCCCAGACTACTATACCCGACAAAGCTTTCAATAACTATAGATGCAGAAAACAAGATATTCCATGACCAATCTAGTTTCAAGCAATATGTATCCCTTAACCCAGCCCTACAGAAAGTTCATGAATAAAACTCCAACCCAAGGAAGTTAAATTCCACTGGAAAATCATAGGCATTAGGTAATTCCACTCTACCATCAGCCAAAAAAACAAAGGGGTGGGATTCCACACATAATTCCACCACCAACAACCATTCCAAATCAAAGAAGAATATGCAATCAATGGCCAATAATATCCCTCAACATTAATCGCCTCAACTCACCCATAAAAAGACACAGGCTAGCAGAATGGATACGAAGACAGAACCCATTCTTCTGCTGCATACATTAAACACACCTCACCCTCAAAGAGAGATATTACCTGAGATTTCAGGGTTGGGAAAAGATTTTCTAATCAAATGGACCTAAGAAACAAGCAGGATTAGCAATCCTAATATCCATCAAATTTGACTTTAAAATAAAATCAATCAAAACCAGTTGAAGCAGTTTATTTGTCCTCATCACAGGAGAAATCCACCAAGATGAAGTTTCAATTCTGAACTCTATGCCCCAAATACTAAGACATCCACATTTGTAAGAGAAACATTACTAAAATTTAAATCAAACTTCAACCCCACACACTTATATTGGAAGACTTCAACACCCCACATTCACCAATAGACAGGAATACCAGACAGAAACTCAACAAAGAAGCAAAGGGTCTAATGGCAGTTATGACCCAATAGGGATTCACAGAAATCTATAGAACATTCCATCCACATAAAAAGAATATACCTTCTTCTCACCACCACATGGAACCTTTTCAAAAATCAACCACATACTTGGCTACAAATCAAACCTCAGGAGGTACAAAAATTGGAATAACTCCATGCATCTTATCAGACCACCATGCTTTAAAATTAGAATTCAACAACACAAATTGCAGAAAACCTACAAACTCATGGAAACTGAATAATGTACAACTGCTCCATAACTGGGTCAATAAACAAATAAAACCATAAATTGAAACTTCCTAGAATTCAATGAGACACAACAAACCCAAACTTATGGGACACTTTGAAAGTAGTGCTACAGGGGAAGTTCATAGCACTAAATGCCCACATGAAGAAACTGGGGAATAATTATACTAGAGAATTAACAGCACAACTGAAAGCCTTAGAACACAAAGAAGCAAACATGCCCAGGAGGTGTAGATGCCAGGAAATAATCAAACTGAGGGCTGAAATCAATAAATTAGAAACTAGGAAAACAGGACAAATTATCAATGTAACAAAGTGTTGCTTCTTTGAGAAAATCAACAAGATAGACAAACATTTGTCCAAAACTATGAAATGGCAGAATGTGAACATGCAAATTAACAAAATCAGAAATGTAAAGGGCACAAAACAAAGCACAGTGAAGAAATCCAAAGAATCATCAGGTCATATTTTGAAAACCTGTAGTCCACAGAATTTGAAAAATTAAAGGAAAAGGACAATTTTCTGGATAACTATCACTTGCCAAAATAAAGTCAAGAACAGATAGGCAATGTAAACAGTCCTATAAAACCTAAGGAAATAAAGCAGTCATCAAAAACTCACAAACAAAATAATCCCATGGTCTGATGGTGTCAGTGCAGAATTTTAACAGTAATGCAAACAACAGCTTATACCAGTTCTCAAAATATTCTATGCAATAGAAGCAGAATAGACATTTCCAAACACTTTTTATGAGTCTTCAATAGCATAGATACCCAAGACACAAAAACACACAACAAAGAAAGAGGACTTCAGAACAATATCCTTCATGAACATTGATTCAAAAATACCCAAAACATTGGCAAATCAGATCCAAGAACACATCAGAATTCACATCCACCATGGTCAAGTAGGCTTCATTCTTGGGATGCAGGGATGGTTCAACATATGAAAATCCATCAATGTAATCCACCATATAAACAAGCTGAGAAACAAAAATCACATGATCATCTCACTAGATTCTGAAATATCTTCGATAAAATCCAATAACCATTAATAATAAAGGGCATGGAGAGATCTGGGGTAACAGGAGCATACCTATACATAATAAGCGCTATATACAGCAAACCAAAAGACAACATGAAACTGAATGAAGAGAAATACAAGGCAATTTCACTAAATCAGGAGCAAGACAAGGGTGTCCCCTCTCCCAATACCTCTTCAATATTGTGCTCGAGATTCCAGCTACAGCAATAATAACACAAAAGGGAATCAACTGGATACAAATTTCAAAGGAAGAGACAAAACTTTCACTATTTTTGGATATAATAGTTTACACCAGTGACCCAAAAAACTCTACCAAGGAACGCTTACAGCTGATAAAACTTTGAGCAAATGTCAGAATACAAGATCCACTCAAGAAAATCTGTAGCCCTATTATATGTAGATGATAAAAGGGCTGAGAAAGAAATCAGAGAAACATCACCCTTCACTGTAGCCACAAACAACTTAAAATACCTTGGAGTAATGCTAACCAAACAACAGAAAGACCTGTATCACAAGAACTTTGAGTCTTTAAAAAAGAATTTAAAGAATATACCAGAAAATGCAAAGTCCTCCCATGTTCTTGTATATGTAGGATAAACATAGCAAAAATGGCAATCCTGCCAAAAGCAATCTACAGACTCAATTCTTCACAGACCTTGAAAGAACAATTCTCTGTGTCATATGGAAACCAAAAGACCAAGGATATCCCCAAACAACGTTGTTCAACAAGGCAACATCTGGGGGCATAACTATCCCTGACTTCAAGCTGTATTACAGAGCTATAATTCAGAAAAAATGTTGGTATTGGCACAAAAATAGACAGATACTCCCATGGAACTGAAATGAACGACCTGACACTAATCGATACATGTATGAACACCTGATCTTTGCCAAAGATGCTAAAATTATACAATTAAAAAAAGAAACCTTATTCAACAAATGGTGCTGTCTTAACTGGATACAGGCATGAGGAAGACTTCAGATAGATCCATGTATATTTCCATGCACAAAAAATAAATCAAACTGGATCAAAGACCTCCACATAAATCCAGTCACACTGAAACTCTCAGAAGTGAAAGTGGGAGGTACCTTTGAATAAATTGGTACAGGAGATTGCTTCTTGAACATAACTCCTGTAGCACAGACACTGAGACCAACAATTAATAAATGGGACCTTCTGAAACTGAGAAGCTTCTGTAAGACAAAGGACACAGTCAATAAGACAAAAAGGCAACTCACAGATTGTGAAAAGATATTCACTAACCACACATCTAACAGAGGACTGACATCCAAAATTTACAAAAATTCAAGAAACAAATCTTCCAAACACGAAAGGATGCAATTAAAAAATGGTGAAAAGAACTAAATAGAGAATAATTTTTTAAATTTATTTATTCATTTGATTTTTTACTTATTATACAGTGTTGTCTGCATATATGTCTGCAGGCCAGAAGAGGGCATGCAGACATATCTGGATAGAGGGTCAAAAATTTTTGAGAGACACTTGAGAATATGATCAGCTTACAATTGCTTTCTTTTTTATCATTTTTATTTTAATTTTAAATAGCTTGTTTTACATGTCAATCCCAGTTCCCTCTCCCTCCCCTCCTCCTGCACTCCCCTTCCACCCTCACTCCCAACCTATTGCCAAATCCTTCCACATAGGGGATAACTAGAGTCTGCCAGTTTACTCTTGGTACGGTCCAGGCACTCCCCTAAGAGTCCAGGCTGAGAGAGCATCTCTCTTTGTGCTATAGGCACACGAAGACAATTTGTATACCAGCGATAGACACTGATCCACAGCTCAGGGCCCCATAGGTTGCCCAGGCCTTCTCACTGACACTCACATTTGGGGGGTCCAGATCAGTCCCATGCTGGCCTCCCCACTGTCGGTCTGGGGTCCAAGAGCTCTCCCCTGTTCAGATCAGCTGTCTCTGCTGGTTTTGCCAGCCCATTCTTTGCCAATTTGCTCATCACTCCTCTCTCTCTGTCTCTGGGTTCCTTGGGTTCAGTTCAGTGATTAATTGTGTGTTTGCCTCTGCTTCCATCAGTCACAGGATGAAGGCTCCCGGATGGGTATAGACATCAAGTTCATTATCAGGAATGGGCATTCGAGGTGGTCTCTCCACTATTGCTTAGCTTGCCAATTGGTGTTATCCCTTTAGATCACTCGAGGTCACTCTGGTGCCTGATTTGTATTCGATCCTATGATTACCTCTTCCCCCTATTCTACCCCCACCCCTTCAACTTCCTATTTCGCCATGACCAACTTTCTTCCTCTTCACCCCCTCTCTTCTTCCCAGGTCCCACTCCCCCCACCACTCACCATGTTCCCCATCCATTCAGAGGATCTTGTCTCAATCCTCTTCTCTTGGGTTCTATGCATATATGCATATCTTTTAGGTTCTTTCCTGTTTCCCAGACTCTCTATCAGTGGAAGTGCAGACTGGCAATATCCGGATCCATGTCTAAAATCCATATATGAGTGAGTACATACCATGTTTGTCTTTTTGTGACTGGGTTACCTCACTCAGGATGGTTTCTTCCAGTGCTATCCATTTCCCTGTGAATTTCAAGTTTTCGTTGTTTTTTTCTGCTGAGTAATACTCCATTGTGTAAATGTACCACATTTTCTCTATCCACTCTTCAGTTGAGGGGAATCTAGGTTGCCTCCAGGTTCTGGCTATTACAAATAATGCTACTATGAACATAGTGGAGCAGATGCCCTTGTTGTATGAACTTGCCTCATTTGGATATATGCCTAAGAGTGGAATTGCTGGGTCTAGTGGTAGATTAATTCCCATTTTCCTGAGGAATCTCCATACTGATTTCCAAAGAGGCTGTATGAGTCGGCATTCCCACCAGCAGTGGAGGAGTGTTCCTCTCTCTCCACATCCTCTCCAGCATAAATTGTCTTCGGTGTTTTTGATTCTAGCCATTCTGACAGGAGTAAGATGGTATCTCAGAGTTGTTTTGATTTGCATTTCCCTGATGGCTAAGGATGTTGAGCACTTTCTTAAGTGTCTCTTGGCCATTTTAGCCTCCTCTACTGAGAATTCTCTATTTAGCTCTGTACCCCACCTTTTAATTGGATCCTTTGGTGTTTTGGAGACTTGTTTCTTGAGTTCTTTGTAAATTTTGGAGATTAGCCCTCTGTCAGATGTAGGGTTAGTGAATATCTTTTCCCATTCTGTGGCCTGCCTTTTTGTCTTTTTGACTGTGTCCTTTGCCTTACAGAAGCTTTTTAGTTTCAGAAGGTCCCATTTGTTAATTGTCGATCTCAGTGCCTGTGCCACTGGTGTTATGTTTAGGAAGTGGTCTCCTGTACCAACTCGTTGAAGAGTATCTCCCACTTTCTCTTCTAAAAGTTTCAGTGTGGCTGGATTTATGTTGAGATCTTTGATCCATTTGGACTTAAGTTTTGTACAAGGCGATAAACATGGATCTATCTGCAGTCTTCTGCATACCAGTACCCAGTTATGCCAGCACCATTTGTTGAAGATGCTTTCTTTTTCCACTGTACAGTTTTAGCTTCTTTGTCAAAAATCAGGTGTTCATAGGTGTGTGGGTTAAAATTAGGGCTTTCGATTCGGTTCCATTGGTCTACCTGCCTATTTTTGTGCCAATACCAAGCTGTTTTCAGGACTATAGCTCTATAATAGAGCTTGAAGTCAGGTATGGTGATGCCTCCTGAAGTTCCTTTATTGTATAGGGATGTTTTGGCTATCCTGGGCCTTTTGTTTTTCCATATAAAGTTGATTAATGTTCTTTCCAGGTCCTTGAAGAATTGTGATGGAATTTTGATAGGGATTAGCATTGAATCTGTAGACTGCTTTTGGCAAGATTGCCATTTTTATTATGTTGATCCTACCAATCCAAGAGCATGGGAGATCTTTCCATTTTCTGGTATCTTCTTTGATTTCTTTCTTTAAAGACACAAAGTTCTTGATATACAGGTCTTGCACTTCCTTGGTTAACATTATCCCCAGATATTTGATGCTGTTTTTGGCTATTGTAAACGGTGATGTTTCTCTGATTTCTTTCTCAGTCACTTCATCATCTGTATATAATAGGGCCACTGATTTTTTTGAGTTTACCTTGTATCCTGCCACATTGCTGATGGTGTTTATCAGCTCTAGGAGTAACCTTGTGGAGTTTTTTGGGTCACTTATGTAAACTATCATATCATCTGCAAATAGTGAAAGTTTGACTTCTTCTTTTCCTATTTGTATCCACTTTATCTCCTTTTGTTGTCTTATTGCTGTAGCTACAACTTCAAGTACAATATTGAAGAGATATCGAGAGAGTGGACAGCCTTGTCTTGTTCCTGATTTTAGAGGAATTGCTTTGAGTTTCTCTCCATTTAGTTTGATGTTAGCTGTTGGTTTACTGTATATTGCTTTTATTATATTCAGGTATGTTCCTGTTATCCCTGATCTCTCTAGGACCTTTATCATGAAGGGATGCTGGATTTTGTCAAAGGCTTTTTCAGCATCTAGTGAGATGATCATGTGTTTTTTCTTTCGCAGGTTGTTAATATGGTGGATTACATTGATAGATTTTCTAATGTTGAACCATCCCTGCATTCCTGGAATGAAGCCTACTTGATCATGGTGGATGATTTTTCTGATGTGTTCTTGAATCCGGTTTGCAAGTATTTTATTGAGTATTTTTGCATCAATGTTCATGAGGGAAATTGGTCTATAGTTCTCTTTCTTAGTTGTGTCTTTGTGTGGCTTGGGTATCAAGGTAATTGTAGCCTCGTAGAAAGAGTTTGGCAGTGAGCCTCCTGCTTCTATTGTGTGGAATACTTTGACGAGTATTGGAATGAGCTCTTCTTTGAATTTCTGGTAGAATTCTGCACTGAAGCCATCTGGGCCTGGGCTTTTTTTGTTTGGGAGACTTTTGATGACTGCTTCTATTTCATTAGGGGTTATAGGTCTGTTTAGATTATTTATCTGTTCTTGATTTAGTTTTGGCAAGTGATATCTATCCAGGAAATTGTCCATTTCCTTTAAATTTTCAAATTTTGTGGAGTACAGATTTTCAAAGTATGCCCTGATGATTCTCTTGATTTCCTCAGAGTCCGTTGTTATGTCCCCTTTTTCATCCCTGATTTTGTTAATTAGCATGTTCTCTCTCTGTCTTTTGGTTAGTTTGGACAGAGGTTTGTCTATTTTGTTGATTTTCTCAAAGAACCAACTCTTTGTTTCATTGATTCTTCTCAGTGTTTTCCTGGTTTCTACTTGATTGATTTCAGCCCTCAATTTGATTATTTCCTGGCGTCTGCTCCTCCTGGGGAGTTTGCTTCTTTTTGTTCTAGAACATTCAGCTGTGCTATTAATTCTCTAGTATGACTGTTCTCCAGTTTTTTCATGTGGGCACTTAGTGCTATAAACTTTCCTCTCAGCACTGCTTTCAAAGTGTCCCATAAGTTTGTGTATGTTGTGTCTTCATTCTCATTGAAATCGAGGAAGTCTTTAATTTCTTTTTTATTTGTTCCTTTACCCAGGGATGGTGCAATTGTGCATTGTTCAATCTCCATGAGTTTGTAGGGTTTCTGCGATTTGTGTTATTGTTGAATTCTAATGTTAATGCATGGTGGTCTGATAAGATGCAGGAGTTATTCCAATTTTTTTGTATCTGTGGAGATTTGCTATGTTTCCTATTATGTGGTCAATTTTAGAGAAGGTTCCATGTGGTGCCGAGAAGAAGGTATATGCCTTTGTATTTGGATGGAATGTTCTATAGATGTCTGTTAAACCCAGTTGGGTCATAACTTCTATTAATTCTTTTGTTTCTTTGTTAAGTTTCTGTCTGGAGGTCCTGTCTAGCGGTGAGAGCGGAGTGTTGAAGTCTCCTACTATTAGTGTGTGAGATTTTATGTGCATTTTGAGCTTTAGTAATGTTTCTTTCACGAACGTAGGTGCCTTTGTATTTGGGGCGTAGATGTTTAAAATCGAGACTTCGTCTTGATGTATTTTTCCTTTGATGAATATGAAGTGTCCTTCTTCATCTCTTTTGATTGATTTTAATTTGAAGTCTAATTTGTTAGATATTAGGATTGCTACGCCTGCTTGTTTCTTGGGGCCGTTTGATTGGAAGATCTTTTCCCAGCCCTTTACTCTGAGATAACGTCTGTCTTTGTTGTTGAGATGTGTTTCTTGTATGCAGCAGAAGGAAGGGTTCTGTCTTCGTATCCATTCTGCTAGTCTGTGTCTTTTTATAGGCAAGTTGAGGCCGTTGACATTGAGGGATATTAATGACCATTGATTGGTGATCCTTGTTTGCGCTTGATTTATTGTTAGTGAAGTTATTTTGTGTTGTTTCTCCTCCCTTTTTCTTTTAGTGTTTTGTAAAGTATGATTATATATTGCCTGTGTCTTTGTGAATGTAGTTATCTTCCTTGGCTCTAGGTTTTCCTTCTAGCATTTTCTGTAGAGCTGGATTCATGGATACGTATTGTTTAAATCTGGCTTTGTCATGGAATATTTTGTTTTCTCCATCTATGGTAATTGAGAGCTTTGCTGGATATAGTAGTCTGGGCTGGCATCCTTGTTCCCTTAGCGTTTGTAGGACATCTGACCAGGATCTTCTGGCTTTCATCGTTTCCATTGAGAAGTCAGGTGTAATTCGGATAGGTCTGCCTTTGTATGTTACTTGGCCTTTTTCTTTAGCTGCTCTTAATATTTTCTCTTGCTCTGTAGGTTTGATGTTTTGATTATTATATGGCGAGGTGACTTCTTTTTCTGGTCAAGCCTATTTGGTGTTCTGTAAGATTCTTGTACTTTCATAGGCATATCTTTCTTTAGGTTAGGGAAGTTTTCTTCTATGATTTTGTTGAATATGTTTTCTGTACCTTTAAGTTGAAGTTCTTCACCTTCTTCTATACCTATTATTCTCAGGTTTGGCTTCTTCATGGTGTCCCATATTTCCTGGATATTTTGTGTTAAGGATTTGTTGGTTTTGAGATTTTCTTTGGTTGACGACTCTATATCCTCTAATGAGTCTTCAACACCTGAGATTCTCTCTTCTATCTCTTGTATTCTATTGGTGATACTTGCATCTGTAGTTCCAGACCGTTTACCGAGCTTTTCTATTTCCAGCATCCCTTCATTCTGTGTTTTCTTTATCGTTTCTATTTCAGCTTTCAATCCTTCAACTGTTTGAGCTGTTTCCTTAATTTTCTTGGTTGTTTTTTCTTGGTGCTCTTTAGATTCTTTGAGAGATTTGTTTATTTCTTGAATTTTTCCCCATTTCATGGATTTTTTTGTTTGTTTTTTCTTCTATTTCTTTAAGGGATTTCCTCGTTTCTTCTTTGAGGCTCTCCATCATCTTCATGAAATAATTTTTAAGGTCTGTCTCCTCTTCTTCATCTATGTAGTGCTTTTCGGGACTTGCTGGTGTTGGATCCCTGGATTCTGGTGGGGTCATGTTGGTGTTTCTATTGCTGAGTGATCTCTTATTCTGTCTTCTTCCCATCT
>NW_024431120.1:0-6930 GCF_017639785.1 Mesocricetus auratus
ACCATAGAGTGTGTTTTTATCTCTAAATATTAATTATTGAGTCAGTGTCTATCTTGGACATATTAATGATAGAGTGTGTGTTTATCTCTAATATTAATCATAGAGTGTGGTTTTATCTCTAAATATTAAAAACAGAGTGTGTGTTTATCTCTATTTATTAATCATGCATCATGTGTTTATCTCTAAATAGTAATCATAGAGTGTATTTATCTCTAAATAATAATCTTAGTGTGTCTCTAAATATTTATCACAAAATGTGTGTTTATCTTTAAATATTAATCATAGTGTGTGTTTATCTCCAAATATTAATCATAGAATGTATATCACTAAATATTAATCATGGAGTTTATGCTTATCTCTTAATATTGATCATTATCTCTTAATATTGATCATGTTGTTGAATTTATCTCCAAATATTAATCATAGAGTGTGTGTTTATCTAAATATTGATCATATTGTCATATTTATCTCTAAATATTTATCATAGAATCTTTATCTCTAAATATTAACCATGGAGTGTGAGGTTATCTCCAAATATTAATCTTGAGTGTTTTCTCATTTCTAAATATTGATCATAGTGTGGTAATAACCTCTAAATATTAATCGTAAAAGTATTTTTATCTCTAAATATTAATAATAGTATGTTTGATTATCTCTAAATATTATCATAAGGTTGTGTTTATCTCTAAAAATTATGCACAGACTGTGTGTATCATTAAATATTAATCATAGAGTGTGTGGTTCTCACTAAATATTAATAATTGTGTGTGTATGTATCTCTAAATATTAATTAAAGGGTGTGTGTTCTTCTTCTAAATAATAATCATAGAGTGTGCGTTTATCTCTAAATATTAATCACAGAGTGTGTGTTAATCTCTAAAGATTAATCATAGAGTTTTTATATCCAAATATTAATCATAGAGTGTGTGTTTATCTCTAAATATTAATCATAAAATGTGTGTAATCACAGAGTGTGTGTTAAACTATAAATATTAATCATAGCGGTTTTATCTCTACATATTAACCATAGAATGTGTGAATTATTAATAATAGAGTGTGTGTTTATCTCTAAATATTAATCATAGAATTTGAGATTATCTCCAGTATTAATCATAGATCGTGTGTTAATCTCTAAATATTAATCACAGAGTGTATTTATCTGTAAATATTAATAATGGAGAGTGTGATTATCTCTAAATATTAATAATAGTGTCTGTGTTTATCTCTAAGTATTTATCACATAGCATTGCATCTGTAAATAATAATTATAGTGTGTGTTTATCTCTAAATATTAATCACAGAGTGTTTTTTCAACCTAAATATTAAGCATAGTCTTTTTATCTCTAAATAGCAATCATAGAGTGTGTCTTTATCTCTAAATATTAATCATAGAGTGTGTGTTTATGTCTACATATTAATCATGTGTGTGTGTTTATATCTAAATATTGATCATAGAGATGTATTTATCTCTAAATATTAATCATAGAGTGTTTATCTGTAATATTAATCATAAATTGTGGGTGTATCTCTAAATATTAATCATAGAGTGAGTGTTCACCTCTAAATATTAATAACAGAGTGAGTGTTTATCTCAAAATATTAATTATAGAGTATATTTATCTCTAAGTATTAATCATAGAGTGTGTGTTTATCTCTAAATATTAATCATATAGTGTATGTTTATTTCTAAATGTTAATCATAGTGTGTGTGTTTATCTCTAGATAATAATCAAAGTCTGTGTGTATATCTAAATATTAATCATACAGTGTTTATCTCTAATATTACTCATAGAGTTTATGTCTATCTCTAAATATTATAGAGTGTCTATCTTCTACATATTAATAATAGAGTTTGTGTTTATCTGTAATATTAATCACAGTGTGTGGGTTTTTTTCTAAATAATAATCATAGAGTGTGTTTTTATCTCCGAATATTAATCATTTAGTGTGTGTTCATCTATAAATATTAATAATTGTGTGGGTAGTTACCACTAAATATTAATAATAGAGTGTGTGTTTATCCTTCAATATTTATCACAAAATCTGTATATCTCTAAATATTAATCATAGAGTGTATTTATCTCTAAATATTAATTATAATATGTGAGTCTATCTCTAAATATTAGTGATAGACCTTATGTTTATCTCTAAATTTTAATAATAGAGTGTGTGTTTATCCTTAAATATTAATCACATAGTGTGTGTATCTCTAAATATTAAACATTGAGTATTTGAATATCTCTAAATATTAATCATAGAGTGTGTGTTTATTTCTAAATGTTAATTATAGAGTGTGTGTCTAATATATAGTGATAAACACACACTCTATGATTAATATTTAGAGATACACACACTTTGTGATTAATATTTAGAGATAAAACACACTCTATGATTAATATTTAGAGATAATCTCACACTCTGTGATTAATATTTAGAGATAATCAAACACTCAAAGATTAATATTTAGAGATACACACATTATGTGATTAATATTTAGAGATAAATACATACTCTATTATTAATTTTTAGAGATAGACATACAGACTATGATTAATATTTAGAGGAAACCACACACAGTATTATTAATATTTTGAAATGAACACACACTCAATGATTAATATTTACAGATAAACACACACTGTGTGATTAATATCTAGAGACACACATACACACTATGATTAATATTTAGAGATAAATACAGTCTATGATTTCATTTCCCAGAATTCCTCTCGGACCACGTTTCCCATATGCCCCCCAACTACATTTCCCAGAATACTCCGAGACCACATTCGCCAGAATTCTTCTAGAGCTATATTTCCCACAATCGCTCGTGCACTTTGTTTCCCAGAATCCTGCGAGACCACATTCCACAAAATACTTCTTCACTACATTTCCCACAGTTCCTCACACTCTAAATTTCCCAGAATCCTCCTGAACTACATATTGCAAAATTCGCCTGGACCATATTTCCCAGAATCCTCCTGGACTACGTTTCATAGAATCATCTTGGACTACGTTTCCCGAAATTCCCTCAGGACTACATGTCCCAGAATTCCTAGAGGACTACGTTTCCTAGAATCCTCCTGAATCATATTTCACAGAATCCTCCTGGACTACATTTCCCATAACTCCTCCTGGACTACGTTTCCCAGAATCCTGCTGGACCACAGCCCAGCCTGCTGCTCTAGGGATATATCAGCAGTGTGTTGTGTGCACCTGTGTTTCATGTTCTGTGTTCTGTGTTTGTTATGCATCACGCATGCATTACTGTTTACAGTTATAAGCAACATTTTAATGCCTGGTTTATTTCCCCTCTTGGTCCAACTCAGTTGCCACAGGGGCCTGGAAATTAATGCATAGAAGCCTAGAGACAAAGCAAAGGAGAAATAAATCAAAATGGAAATAAATCAGGAATTAGAAACAAATTAAGGATTAGATATAAATCAGGAATTAGAAATGAACCAGGGATCAGAAATAAAACAGGAATTAGAAATAAATCACGAATTACAAATGAATCAGGAACTGGAAATTGTCCCGCGCTACCGTCTCGCCAGCAAGAACGACGCAGAACACTCGGATCCTTCTGCAGTAAAGCTTTAATGCATCTTGAGAGATAGATGATCAGCTTCTTAGAGGGAGACCCCAAGCTAAGAAACCCAGCCCCTTATATAAGCCTAGGAGCTCCGAGTGAGATGTGTAGAGCCGGGATTGGTGGTTTGCACATCACCCCAGATGACGTCACGGGAGAGGCACAGTTTAAACGGTTAACTCCAACTGACAGCGACAGTTAACTCTAACTGACAGCGACAGTTAACTCCAACTGACAGCGACAGTTAACTCCAACTGACAGCGACAGTTAACTCCAACTGACAGTGGATGTCAGCGCCATCTTCTAACGGCAATAGCGATAGCGAGGGCGGCTCCTCACATCTCCCCTATTCATTTATTTTTGAAGCAATAGGACACCCACAACTTTGGAGTGGAGATAGAGGTCAAATCCCCATGTGCAAATTCGGAACATGTACAAAGCTCCTCTCCAGGGTCTTATCCCCAGAGGAAGTCCTGACCAGTCCGATGTCTTTTTTCTGGGGGAAGGAGATCATGACATAGAACCTTCATGCAAGATGACTTATCTCCCAGGAGAAAGTCGTTATACCGCAGACCTCTCCTGTGCAGTGCTTAGCCTTGCAACTCCTTGGGCTGCTGAAGCCTACCCACTCTATCCCGTGCAATGAGACTAGCCTCGTGGGGTGCAAGAGCTGGGAGGCCAGCGACCTATTGCTTTAACATGGTTAACCAAATGTCAGGGGATGCTCCGTGTTCTAAGGCAGCAAGTGCTTGTGCCACCACCACTTTCTCCTTTTGTTTGGGCTCTGAGCGTACACACCATCCAAAGCATCAACACTATTCCACAGCAGAGAACTAGGCTAAATGATCCTACCCCCACCCATTCCTTAAAATAAGAAAATGCAGATGAAATCCAGGGGAGAGGTCTTCCATCAGAGAAAGATCCAGATGCGTCGAATTCACTTGCAGGATCGCCATTCTCAACTCACGGAGTGTCTGCTCAAACTCAAAAGTCCAATTCTGTAATAAATGTTGAGACAGAGCTTTTGACAGGTTAGCTGCTCTTGTAAAATTCTCATATTGTACTAAGTGACACAAAGGCCAGGCAACTTTGTTCACATCCCAATTTGGCCATCTGCCACAATATATCCAATTGTTCCTGAACCAAATTAATCTGTTGGTTTACCAACATCAGGCCTCCTTGTATCTGAGAATTGGCAGTGGCCTGTTTATCTAGGACCATGGTCACAGTGGCCTATAGTTCATTAATGGTTTGAGTTGTCTGCACAGTGGCAGAAAGTGCAAGGGCCGAGGCGGTAACCGAAGCAGTAACCGCGGCGGTGGCTATCAGGCCCACAATAATAGCAGAGATCCCAAAAATCTCGCTTTTCCCTAAACAAACTCAAATTACTTGGCGCCTCAACAGGAGCTGGAATAAATCGAGGCATGCGCATTACCAAAGCAAAAGGGTGCTTAATAGCATCCCAGCATAATGCATAAAAACAATTCTAAGCAGAACAATTTATTTCTTTCTGATTCTTACCTAAGGTATCATTACTCACAACCCAAATAAAGGGCAGCTGAATAATTAGTTCTCTTAAAAGGGTATACTTAACATTGGAGGAGGACCAATCAGATGATCCAGAGCTCTGTCCCTCACTCAGACTGTTGCCTAATGCCCCTTTCCAATCAAAAGTAATCTGTCCCTTCTCACTATCATAGGAGAAAGATCAGTACAGCTTCCATTAATTCAAAAGGATTAGCATTAGATCTTTCTGGATCCATATGAATAAAATTATCCTTTAATGAAGAAATCACAGTAAAGCACAAGCTTCCTACTAATGACAAGGTTCTCTCATCCTGAAAACTCTGTATCTGAGGATCTAAAGGCAAAAAGGCAAGCCCCAACTCTCTATTATTTGTGAAAAATCTAGGGAACACCTGGGCATTCTGCATCACTGGCATCGGTAGGGGGAAGGTAGACATGATGGCCCACCGTAACTCTCCCATCATACTAGGAACCATCATCCCGAGTAGGAGAGTCTTCATCACCCACTTGGCCTCCATCCTTCTTATTCTGGAGTTGTGAAGGAGCTCTTCGAGTGAGTCTTTCAGGGATCCACAGGGGGTTTTCTTCCTCCTGTGGAAAAACACACACAGCTCCCCTGGATCTTATAAGAATAGGATCCGGGCCTTTCCAGAGATCAGTCAAGACATCTTTCCATTTTACCATTTCTTTTGGCCTATCAGGCTCTAAACTGTGGCGATCAGCCGCAGTGTGGCCTTGGGCATCACAGTTCAAGAAATTAAGGGTAAAAAGTGCCATGGATACAGCAACTCTTGGTACCGAGGGTAGAACATCCTCAATACTCCCCTTTTGTTTAATCAGATATGATTTGAGTGTACGATGGGCACGTTCCACAATGCCCTGTCCTTGAGGGTTATAAGGTAGGCCAGTTAGATGGGTAACATCCATTTGCCGACAAAACTGTCGGAATTTTTGAGAGGTATATGCTGGTCCATTGTCTGTTTTTAAAATTCTGGGTTTTCCCCAAGCACTCCAGGCCTCAAGGCAATGTTGAATCACATATGAGGCCTTTTCCCCTGTTAGGGGTGTGGCAAACATTACGCCAGAACAGGTGTCAACAGAAACATGAACATATTGAAGCCTTCCAAAAGAGGGAATATGAGTAACATCCATCTGCCACATCTGCAATGGTCTAATGCCACGTGGGTTTATTCCCATGTGGGGAGTAGGTAAGAATTCGCAGCAATTCTGGCATTGAGTAACAATTTCCCTAGCCTCTTTCCTGGATAGAGCAAAACGACGGCGCAAGGTCTCAGCCGTCACATGAAAGCGCTTATGGAATTCTTTTGCTGCTTGTGCATGGGTAGACAAGGCAGCGGCCACCAGCTTTGTAGCCTTGTCCGCTAAGTCATTCCCTAAGGACATGGGACCTGGGAGTCCAGAATGTGCTCGGACATGGGTAATGAAAACAGGAAATCTCCTATTTAACAAGGCAGCTTGTATCTTCTGAAAGATGTTAGCAACTCTGCTGGAGGATCTTATTATTCCAGCTATCTCAAGGAGATTAACTGCATTAACCACATAAGAGGAATCTGATACAATATTGAGGGGTCCTGGAAAAGCCTCAAGAACCTCCAGTACTATCAGACATTCTACAACTTGAGGTGAAGTTTCATTATATTGTTTAGATATAACCCTATCCTTGACCACATAAGCTCCCATACCAGTTTTTGATCCATCAGTGTACACCACAGTCCCATCTGGGAGTGGGTCTTTAGCTGTCACTTGTGGAAACACTATAGCCTGGTTTAGAACCGACTAGCAATACGTAACTT
>NW_024431121.1:0-13002 GCF_017639785.1 Mesocricetus auratus
TTTTTTATTTATTTTAATTTTATTTTCCAGTTTAAATTTAGATAAGAAACAAGGTTGCTTCACAAGTCAGTTCCAGGTCCCTCTCCCATTCCCTCCCTTCCTCCCGTGCCCTCCCCCCCCCCGTTATCCCCTCATTTCTCCAGGGAGGGTGAGGCCCTCCATGGGGGTGTCCATAGTGTGTCATTTCATATAGGGCAGGGCCTAGACCCTTCCCCAAGAGTTCAGGGTGAGAGTGCACCTCACATTGTTCTATGGGAGTCCAAAGTCCGTGTGTATACTTGGGATGGGTACTGATCTGCTGCCCAAGGCTCAATAGATTCCCTAGGCCTCTTCACTGACACCCAGATTCAGGGGGTCTTGATCAGTCCCATGCTGGCTTCCCAGGCTAATGCCTGGGATTCAAGAGTTAACCTTTGTCTGGTCAGCTGTTTCTGGGGGTTAAACCAGCCCAGTCTTAATCCCTTTGATCATCAGTCCTCCTCTCTGTTACTGGCTTTCTTGAGTTCAGCTCAGTACTTAACCAAGGGAGTCTGCCTCTTCTTCGATCAGCCACTAAATAAAGTTTCTGTTTCCCAGACTCTCTGGCCATAGGATTGTAGGCTGGCACTCCCCAGATCTATGTCTAAAATCCATATATGAGAGAGTACATGCCATGTTTCTCTTTTGTGACTGGGTTACCTCACTCAGGATGGTTTCTTCTAGTGTCATCCATTTGCCTGCGAATCTCATGATTCCATTATTTTTTTCTGCTGAATAGTACTCCATTGTGTAGATGTACCACATTTTCTCTATCCACTCTTCAGGTGAGGGACATCTAGGTTGCTTCCACGTTCTGGCAATTACAAATAAAGCTGCTATGAACATAGTGGAACAGACATCTTTGTTGTATGAATGGGCATCTTTTGGATATATGCCTAAGAGTGGAGTTGCTGGGTCTTGTGGTAGGTTTATTCCCATTTTTCTGAGGAATCTCCATACTGATTTCCAAAGTGGCTGAACCAGTTGGCACTCCCACCAGCAATGGAGGAGTGTCCCCTTTCACCACATCCTCTCCAGCATAAATTGTCATTGGTGTTTTTGATTTTAGCCATTCTGACAGGAGTGAGATGGTATCTCAGAGTTGTTTTGATTTGCATTTCCCGGATGGCTAAGGATGTTGAGCACTTTCTCAAGTGCCTCTCAGCCATTTTAGACTCTCTATTGAAAACTCTCTATTTAGTTCTGCAGCCCACTTTTTAATAGGGTCCTTTGGTGTTTTGGAGACTTGCTTCTTGAGTTCTTTGTAAATTTTGGAGATCAACCCTCTGTCAGATGTGGGATTAGTGAATATTTTTTCCCATTCTGTGGGCTGCCTTTTTGTCTTGCTGACTGTGTCCTTTGCCTTACAGAAGCTTCTCAGTTTCAGTAGGTCCCATTTATTAATTGTTGATCTCACTGTCTGTGCTACTGGTGTTATGTTCAGGAAGCTGTCTCCTGTACCAATTCGTTCAAGGGTACCACCCACTTTCTCTTCTAAGAGGTTCAGTGTGGCTGGATTTATGTTGAGGTCTTTGATCCATTTGGACTTAAGTTTTGTGCATGGCGATAGACATGGATCGATCTGCATTCTTCTACATGCCAGTCTCCAATTATGCCAGCACCATTTGTTGAAGATGCTTTCTTTATTCCATTGTATATTTTTAGCTTCTTTGTCAAAGATCAGATGTTCGTACGTGTGTGGGTTAATACCCGTGTTTTCAATTCGATTCCATTGGTCTACCTGTCTATTTTTGTGCCAATACCAAGCTGTTTTCAGGACTATAGCTCTATAATAGAGCTTGAGGTCAGGGATGGTGATGCCTCCGGACGTTGCCTTGTTGAACAGGGTTGTTTTGGCTATCCTGGGTCTTTTGTTTTTCCATACAAAATTGATTATTGTTCTTTCAAGGTCTGTGAAGAATTGTGCTGGGATTTTAATGGGGATTGCATTGAATCTGCAGATTGCTTTTGGCAGGATTGCCATTTTTACTACATTGATCCTACCTATCCAAGAGCATGGGAGATCTTTCCATTTTCTGAGGGCTTCTTTAATTTCTTTCATTAAAGATTCAAATTTCTTGTGATACAGGTCTTTCACTTGTTTGGTTAGTGTTACCCCAAGGTATTTTATGTTGTTTGTGGCAATTGTAAAAGGTGATGTTTCTCTGATTTCTCTTTCAGCCCTTTTATCATCTGTATATAGTAGGGCTACTGATTTTCTTGAGTTGATCTTGTAGCCTGCCACTTTGCTGAAGGTGTTAATCAGCTGTAAGAGTTCCCTGGTAGAGTTCTTTGGGTCATTTGTGTAAACTATCATATCATCTGCAAACAGTGAAAGTTTGACCTCTTCCTTCCCAATTTGTATCCCCTTGATCCCCCTTTGTTGTCGTATGGCAATAGCTAGAACGTCAAGTACCATGTTTAAAAGGTATGGAGAGAGTGGACAGCCTTGTTTTGTTCCTGATTTTAGAGGAATTGCGTTGAGTTTCTGTCCATTTAGTTTGATGTTGGCTGTTGGTTTACTGTATATAGCTTTTATTATGTTTAAGTATGTCCCTGTTATCCCAGATCTCTCCAAGACCTTTATCATGAAGGGGTGTTGGATTTTGTCAAAGGCTTTTTCAGCATCTAGTGAGATGATCATGTGATTTTTGTTTTTCTGCTTGTTTATATGGTGGATTACGTTGATGGATTTTCGTATGTTGAACCATCCCTGCATTCCTGGGATGAAACCTACTTGATCGTGGTGAATGATTGTTTTGATGTGTTCTAGGATCCGATTTGCCAGTATTTTATTGAGTATTTTTGCATCAATGTTCATGAGGGATATTGGTCTGAAGTTCTCTTTCTTAGTTGTATCTTTGTGTGGCTTAGGGATCAAGGTTATTGAAGCCTCATAGAAAGAGTTTGGCAAAGACCCTTCTGCTTCTATTGTGTGGAACACTTTGAGAAGAATTGGTATAAGCTGTTCTTTGAATTTCTGGTAGAATTCTGCACTGAGGCCATCTGGACCTGGGCTTTTTTTGGTTGGGAGACTTTTGATGACAGCTTCTATTTCCATAGGGGTTATAGGTCTATTTAAATTGCTTATCTGTTCTTGATTTAGTTTTGGCAATTGATAGCTGTCCAGGAAGTCATCCATTTCCTTTAAATTTTCGAATTTTGTGGAGTACAGGTTTTCAAAGTATGACCTAATGATTCTCTGGATTTCCTCAGAGTCTGTTGTTATGTCCCCGTTTTCATTTCTAATTTTTTGGTATGTTTCTTCTTCCAATTCTTGCATTTTTTGCTTTGTTTTTTCTTCCATTTCTTGCATTTTTTGCTTCATTTCTTCTTCCATTTCCTGCCTGTTTTGGTTTGTTTTTTCTTCCAATTCTTGCATTTTTTGGTTTGTTTTTTCTTCCATTTCTTGCATTTTTGGTTTGTTTTTTCTTCCATTTCTTTGAGGGATTTTCCTATATCCTCTTTTAGGGCCTCTATCATTTTCATGAAGGTGCTTTTAAGGTCATTCTCTTCTGCTTCGTTCGCATTGGAATGTTGGGGTCTTGCTGGTGTGGAGTCTCTAGAATCTGGCGGTGTCATATTTGTTTTTCTGTTGCTGACTGTGTTTTTGTATTGTCTCTTTCCCATCTCTTCTTATAGTGGGTGCAGAAAGAGCCCCTTACTGGTCTGGGGAACTGAGTTCCCTTTTGGTGGGTGCTAGTAAGTCCAATAATCTGGTGGTTCTTCTATTCCTTGTCCAAATGCTGGTCCCATGGGTGGAGAAGAAGAACAGGAATCTGGGGCGCTTAGCCTCCTACCTGGTCCCCTGGACCCTATGCTGGGTGTTGTTGTACCTGATCCGGAACAGCTACTCCCCTGGTCTCCCTGTCTCCTCTGGTTTCCTGGTCTCGTTGGTGGGAGAGAAGATCTGGAGTCTGGGGTGCTTGGCTCCCGCCGGGATTGGGGGCTCTGTGCATTTCCCAAGCGATCTGCAGGCACTGGAACACAGGCTGGGAAGCCGGCCTGTTTACCTGATGCTGCCGGAGGAACCTGTTTATAATTTTTCTTATGGTAGTTGCATTCTTCCTTTTCGTGGTAGATAATAAATGGGAATTTTGATGACATATTATTTATTATTTAATAAAACCACTGGAGATCAAAACGCAAGGTTAGCCACAAACTTAGAGCCTGGTAATAGTGTTACACATCTGGGATTCCAGCAGCCTTATTAGTTAGCTATAGAAAGCAGTCCGTGTAGGCACAGAACTTTAATCCCAGGACTCAGGGGACAGAGGTAGATCAATGTCTTTTCAATTCAAGCCTATGCTGGGCTACATGGCAGTGAAACAATATGAAGAATAACAGAGCTCACACTTTCATTCCCACAACTTGAGGTCACATGCCTTTAATCCCAGCACCTGGGAGATGGCTACAGGAGACACAAGATTGGGCAGAGACAGGAACGTAAGGACGGAGGAGGCAGGATCTTAGAGCATTTGCCTCTGAGGATTTAGGGAAAGCATTTTCCTTGAGGATGCGTAGAGTTGGGATTTAATTTCACTTTGATAATGATAAGATTTAACTCTGTCTTGGCTGCTTTGCTTTTCTGATCTTCAGCTTGAAAACCAATATCTTTCTCTGGGTTTTTATTGTATGTGTTGCATTTGAATAAGTTTTTATCTGTCTTTTCCCTGTGTTTCAGTGATTGTCAATGTTTTGTTCATTTTAGCATCATTGTGATAGTTTCTTCCTGTCTACTTCTCTCTGGTATGCTTAACTCTTACTGTTCTAGAGCTTTCATGTGTACTGTTTCTTTATTTTTTATGTAGGCTCACCAATGTATTGTAGTTTCTGCATATCACCACTGTTCCTATGTCCCCTAAATTGGGTATGTTCTATATACATTTTCAGTGAATTCTAAAATGCCTTTAATTTGCTTCTTTATTTATTCATTGTCCATTTCTTTCAGTAGAGTTATTCAATTTCAATGATTTTGTAATCTTATACTACTTTTATGTAAATATTTTATACCACATGTACAGCTATAATCCTTAGTTATCTGATAGGATACAGGGAGTAATTTCTATTTTATTTTATCTATTGATAATTTGTGTCAAGTATGTCACCAAATTTTCAATTTGTTCTTAGAAAATGATGTACTAATTTTTGACTGGAATTTTTTGTGTAATATATTGGGTCCATTTTATTTATATAGTTCATTATCTCCAATAATTCTTCTCAGATTTGTCTGGAAAACCTGTCCATTGGTGAGAGTCAGATGTTGAAGTCTACCATGATCAATCTCTTTGTGAGAGCCAATGTGTGATTTTCTTTTGAAGTGTTTCTTTTAGAAGTGGGAATTCTTGTATTTGTGATATAGATTTTAAGAATTCAACTGTCATAATGGTGGTGCTTTCCTCTTAAGAATAAGGAGTGTCCACCCATATCTCATTTGACTAATTTTCATTCGAACTCTATCTTGTATGTCTACATCACCTTGCTTCTTAGTGCCTTTTGCTTGAAAAACATGTTTCCAGTCCTATTCTTGAGGTAATATTGTATATAGTGGATAGATAAATCTTGTTTTTTAATCCAAATGGTTATTCTTTGTCTGTTCATTGGGGAGTTGAGGACATTGATAATTGAAATAACAGGAAGAATATCTATATTTGGTTGTTTGTGATGGTGGTGATATTGGCATGTGTCTTAGATTATGTGTTCTCTCTTTAGTTTTTATTGGTTTGCACAATGTCAGGTTATTTAATTCTTATGTTTTTCTAAGAGAAATTAAATTCCTTGGGTTGGATTTTTACTTCTAGTTCATTTTATGAGGCTGGATTTTTGGGTAGATATTGTTTAAATTTGAGTTTATCATAGAATGTCCTATTTTACATTCTTAAGGTGATTAATAATTTTCTGGGTATACTACTCTGGTCTGGCATCTTTGTTTTCTTACGTCCTCATCACATGTGTCCAAGCACCCGTGGGTTTTAAAATACTCACTGCACAGTCAGTTGTAATTCTCATAGGACTGACTTTATATGAGTGGCTCCAAAGGACGCTGTAACGATAAGCGACACACAATTACTGAAAGGAAAACTCAGTATTTATTGTAGAAATTACTCACAAGATACCAAACAAGTAACCCAGATGAGCCAAGCAGTTTTCTGCTGCCGAACCGGAAGCCGAACTCCAGGAAAAAGAGACCGAGACTTCCTGTGTGCTGTCTTTTATGCCTTCCCCCGTAATGCCCCCTAGCCATGCCCAAAAGTGGGCCTGGCTAGTGACGTAGTTCACCGCCTACGTACGTATACGTCTTTATGTCTGGCTGTATAAGTCTTTAGTCCTGCCTAAAGTGGGTGTGGTTAGCGGTATGGTAAACCGCCCTTTTATTACCTCATCTGTATGTGCCTCTAGTAAGTCACATGTTTAATGGTGGCATACAGACTTCCTCCTACATATATGTTTCTTGATCTTTATCCTTTGCAGATTCTAGTAGTCTAATAATCATATATTGCTCTCTTTGTTATTGTTTTGATTATTATATGGCAAGAGGAGTTCTTTCCTGTCACAATCTATTTGACCTTTAGCATGCTTCTTTGTACATTCATAGGCACCTGTTTAAATTAGGATATTTTTCTTCTGTTATAGAACATATTACATATACCATTTTGCTGAGTTTATTCTTTTTCCTCTATTTCTGTCAATGCAAGTTTGGCCTTTGCATAATATCATAGGTTTCTGGGATGTTTTGTGTCATGACATTTTCCCATTCTACTTGTTTTTTAATTTGGTTGGTTTGATTTTTGTTTCTGAAGACAAGGATTATCTAAATAACCCTGGTTGTCCTAAAAATCTCCTTATAAACCAAGCCATCCTTGAATTAACTGATTCATGTGACTCTTGCTCCCTAATGTTGAGATTACTGCTGGGACAATGTTTTTAGGGTCTTTTATCCTTATCAATGTGTGATATGTCTAGGGAGTAATTGTTTGTTCACATCAAGCGTTTCCGGTGTTGATGAACTTAAACCCAAGTTTGAATTTTTAAATTTGCAAAGGTTGTCATTCTATTTGCCAGCACACAAGTATTTCTGAGTCACTGGATAATATGTGTGTGACATTCTTCCTGCTTTTTATATTTATGTTTATCGTTTAAATGAATGTAATTCTTTGGATACATACATTGATGTGTAAGTCATGTGTACCTCGTCCTCATAGTAGTCAAAAGAGGATCTTACAATGTATGAGTTTGGTATAATGGATAATTGTGCTCCCTGATATAAGTCATGGCATGTGAAGTCACCATATATCAGTACAGTAAGACCACTTAACTTCTGTGGTATAACTCCTATTGTGTATTGATTTTTATAACCGATGATTACATTGCTAATGTCTCCATCTTTCTCTGATTAAATGCTTAAATGCACAGTTCCCTTTAATGAAATTTATTAAAATTACAATTTAAACTGGAGCACTTCAGGTTTCATAAACATGAACACAGAACAGGAGTGAATGCATAACTTCTTACAGGAAATTCAGAAGAAACACACCTCTAAATTCTTCCTATCTTTATTGTTTCTTTCATTGATTTTAGTACAGTAGATAGGTTCTTACTATGCATGTTAGGCAGATATACCTATCTCGTCCTTCTAAGTGTTGGGACTAAAGGCTTGCTCAACATTTTATAGTAAGTGATAATTCACACAATTTCTCTGATATATCTTCATTTTGTTGATCTGTTTACATGTCTTTCTGTGTATGTTACTAGGCATTTCTCTTGCGAGATAATATCCCATTCAGAGCATTTAGAATGATAGAGGTAAAACCCCATCAGTCTCCTTCTAAAGGGACTTAATTATAATACCTGCATCATAGATTAATTATGGGAAACTGCATAACTATGTAGGTATAATGTCAAAGAATTACACATTTACAGTGGTATGTTTATCATGCATTTTTGTTTTATACTTTTATGGCACATTCTAGGATGCACTGTCCTATCAAGTTTTGCATATCAACTTCACTCAAGAAGAGTTGACTTTGCTGGATCCTTCACAGAAGAATCTCTACAAAGATGTGATGCTGGAGACATATATGAACCTCAATGCTATAGGTAATATTGTGGATATTCTTTCACTATTTTAAATAACAGTATCTTGGTTATGGATGCTCTTCTGTAATTTTGAGTGAGAATGAGGAATAATGATGGAATAAATCAATCATGTGTCTAATTATCACTGTGTATAATAAGTTAAATTTTAAGGAATTTCCAATCATAAGTCATACATTTTCTGGCATTATATTTTAGGCTACAAATGGGAAGATAATAATATCGAAGAACATCATCAAAATTCTCAAAGGCATGGAAGGTGTTTTGCTATCGACAAGCTGAGATTCACGTGGCTCGCTTACCGGAGACTTCTTGACTCAGCATAAAAAGAAAAAAGAAAAAAAACCAGCAAGGTTGTTTTAAGAGACTCTGCTAATGATTAAAAGGTGTGTACATACAGCTGGAAGTGGCAGCTTTTGCTGGATGTCAGCATGGACTGAGGCGGTAAGCTGGAATCATGCTTACGCCCGCCATCTTGGAAAATATGGCAGTTTAAAACAGCCATGGTTTTACAGATAAGACACGTGGCCAGTAAAATGTAAAGATTTACAGTAAAGTCAGACTTGGATGAACAAAACCTCTAAAGGTTCACAGTGTGTTTAAAAATATACATGAGATTGAGAGATAAAATGAAACGACAAAGTGGTAAATAAATAGAAAAGCCGGCGTTGTGGTGGCGCACGCAGGTAGGATTTACTCCAGAGGCAGAGGCAGGCAGGTTTCCAAAGAGAAACCCTGTCTCAAAGAAAAATAAATAAAAGTAAAAGAAATAAAGTAATAATATATAAATAAATAAGCCATGTAAAGATGGAAAATAAACAGAGAGTATGGATACTGTATGCTACTGTGTTTTCCAGTTTTTTGATTGCTCAGGAAGGAAAAGTTACTAAAGTACACTTGATTAAAAATACTGCTGAATTAATCCAACTTCTATCTTTTTAAAATGCCTTGACTTCAAAATTTAAGTATAAGGATATGTTACTTGGGAAAGGAGATTTTACTTATGTTTCTACAGAAAATGAAAAGCTGAGGATTCCTTCCAGGCTTCTGTGGTTTGACGAACCAAGACCCCCGGAAGCAGTGGACCAGGTGTTCCAACAACTGAAACAGCTAAGATGATGCAGCCTTACAGACCACGAAAATAAGTACTTATACAGGTTTCTGAGTTTTGTCATGATCCCCATGGTATGAACAGCGCTCCCTTCCAGCACGAAGCATTTTGGAATGAGTGACGTCCCAATTCCCATCTTGTTAATAAATCTTTGTTTTCATTTAAATAGGATTGTTTATAATTGGTTAATGATCACAACCAATCTCTTTTTAATGTTAAAAAGGGGAATTATAGTATGGGTATTGTTTTTCATTTATTGATACAAATTCAAGGTTAATTTTGTGATGTGTATATTTCTCCTGTTGATTAAGTATTGTGCTTATACTGTTCTTTTAAAACGTAATGCATAATTGAATACAGACTATAGCTAATTACTTATAATAGAATTTATAGTTAGGTAAGTTAGGATTTCTAGATATACAGAAATATATTTGAGACACATACATAGTCTTCAAACCATACAAAGACATTCAGAAAATGGCATTTAAAATGGTTTAGGGTTTTTCTTGACAATGAGAAATGTCTGCTCCTGGCAGCACCAATTATGTTTGAGATGAAGATGGGCATCGAAGAAACTCATTATGGAGTTTGCTTTCAACATGGCAAGATTAGCTATTTGGGCAAGAAACTACTCTTTCCTGTATTGTTTGACTGTTGCTGTATAATCTGGATATGCAGGACCCACAGGAAAGTGACTGCTGAACTCAAATAGTCCTTCAGGGCTCCTGCTTCATGAAAGAGTCTACCAGACTTTCTGCAGGACACAGAAAATGACTGACAGACTGCCAATGCAGATGGTCAGTTTGAAATTTCCTGCTTTGCTGAGAAGTGTTCCAGACACATTGTGGCCTATGGCCTGAAGATGGATGCCCCAATGCTATAGAGGAACTTCGGGTGCCTGTCCAGGCAGTAAGATATCTCTGTCAATCCTAGTGTTTATATATCATCCTTCTGTGGTCTTTGATAGAGTTGAATACAGATAGTTATAATTATAGTTTTCCTTAGTTATGATAAGAGATAAGCTACATATAGGACTTTGGACTCACAAGAATGAGATAGATGTTATTTTATTTAAATCTTGCTAAAATATTGTAACTATGTTTTTACTTGATAACTGTTCTGTTGTATATAATTTGACTATGCTAAAGTTAAGACCTTTCTTTTTGTTTAAACAGAAAAGAGGAGATGTTGGGGAAGTCCTGTGCATTTGTCAATAAAGCACTGCTGGCCAGTAGGAAGCTAGATAGGTGGCACTAGGAGTCCAGGAGGACTCTGGGAATGAGCAACACAAGTAGAGTCAACATGTAGTGCCATGGGGTAGGAAGCCCGGAACTATTCTATGGTAAGAAACATACTTAGATTAACAATTATGGGGTAATTACTTAAGTCAGAGCTAGCCAGTAAGAAACAAGCAAGGCCAACAGGTTCATAATTAATATAGCTTCCTGTGTGTTTATTTGGGACTGATGGGGCTTTAGAACCAGGTTGGCAGGAAGGCTCCTCTCAACGAAAAAGCTTCCTTTACAGATATGTCCTATGTGTACAAGAAATACGTAAATATTTCTAATTGTCTTTGTTCATTTTGTAAATGTAGTTGGGGTCACAGTAGAGAAAATGGTGCCAATGCAAAAAGTGAGGTAAATGTATTAATTCTTTCAGTTCTCTTCAAATATAAGAAAAATCTCAAGGAGAAAAAGGTGCCATAGATGTGAACAAGAAAATAAAGGTTTATATCAGGACAGGCATCTTCAAACATGGAAAACAATCCTCACTAAAAGGCAATACCATGAATGAAAACAATATTAAATGTTTAATATCTGATTAGCTTTTTAAAATAAAACAAATTGTAAAATTTATTCATAGTTATAAATATTCAACCATATTTTTATTTCTTTAATCATGATTTCATTTCACATTCCAGCCACAGTTGTGTCTCCCACCCTTCAACTTGCCTCCTTGCCCCCTGCCTCCCTCTCTGTCCCCCTAGTCCACTGCTTCTCAGAGGTTATGAATATTGTATATCTTTTACATGTCTCAATTATCCTTGCAGGCATGAAAGAAGTCCAGTGAGAGCAACCTTCTGCACATATTCAATATCATAAATTCTTGTTATATCTGGATCCAAGTGAAGAAAGAACACAGACTGGAGTGAAACTCCATAAATGTGATCAATGTGGTAAAGCCTACCTATGCCACACTGATCTTCAAATGCATAAAAGATCACATATTGTAAGGAAACCCTATGAAGGTAATCAGGTTGGTAAAGTCTTTGGTCAGCTCAGCCTTCTGCAGATGCATAGAAGAAAACATACTGGAGCAAAGCACTATGAATTTAACCAGTGTGGTAAAGCCTTTGCTCGGCACAGTAATCTTCAAGTACATAAAAGGAAACACACTGGAGAGAAACCCTATGAATGTCTTCCGTGTGGAAACGCATTTGCTCAGAATAGTCATCTTCACAGACATAAGATAACACATACTGAACAGAAACCCTATAAATGTAATCAGTGTGGTAAAGCCTTTGCTCAGCATAGTTATCTTTAAGTGCATAAAAGAACACATACTGGAGCGAAACCCTATGAATTCAATAAGGGTGGTAAAGACATCACCTGTCATAGTAATCTTAAAAAGCATGTAAACACACATAATGGAGGAAAACCTATTGGTGTAAGAATTCTGATTTTTTATAACAATAAATTCCAGAGTCAGGTGTCAAGCTAGATTCTGAAAGATCAGAGAAGCAGTGCAATCAATCACTATGTCTTACCTCAACAAAATCCTTCAAACAAGTGTGGTATCCTGTCTCCTAGAATGTTAACGCTGAATGCCATCTCTATTAAACCTCAAACTGAACCCTGAATTTCATACATTACTCTCTTCACTCAGCCACATTCCTTCCAGTGTCCAATTTCTTAGATCTGTGGTTAAATTGGGGCTATCACCACTCAGCTCTGTTTCTCCTTTAGGTTGATTCATTCTCATCTATTTCATGGTGGCCTTGAAGTCACTGACCCCATCTGACACTATCTCCCTACTGTTGGGATTTAAAGTACCACCTGTACCTGGCCTGTAAGGCTAACCAGCATGGCTGGTGCTCATCTTCAGGCAAACATTTATTGTAAAAGGAAAAACAAAACATCACCACACACAATGAAAGTAATAAGTGTGGTAAAGACTTTGCAAGTGACAGTCATCTCCAAACACATAAAAAACACATACTGGATATTCTATGAATATAGTCACTGTGAAAATCCTTTTGTATGTATCAAAATCATGACAAAATGATACTGCAGTGAAAACATATAAATATAGGCAGTGTGCTCAAGCTTTGTACTGTATAGATGTAAAACTATGTGTGCAATCAATCTGTTGAATCTTTTCCAAATTACAACAGTCTTGAGTATTTTCAATGTTTTATTTTGTAATAAATATACAGTAGGCATTTATTATAAAATATTTGTTATAGGCCAGGCATTGTGTCACATTCCTTTCATCCCAGAACTTGAGAGGCATATTCTGGTAGATCTCTGTGAGTTTGAGGCTAGCCTGGTCCATAGAACGAGGTCCAGGACAACCACCAAAGCACTACAGAAAAACCCAATCACAAAAAAAATGATTTGGTATAATCTGAGTTGTTGGGAGCCAGTCTGCGATTACCTCCTAAGACATACAGAACTTCTGGCCACAAGTCCAAGCTAATTAGAACAGTTATACAGCCAGTTCCCTTAAACCTTATAGTAGCCCTTAACAAGAAACAAACCTCCCCTATCTGTTAAGAG